>NC_136805.1:27468826-27618826 GCF_951216825.1 Electrona antarctica
AGCAGCAGGGAAAGAACGAGTAACTAGAAAAGTATATTATGGCATGATACAGTTTACTGTACAAGGGTTGCAATGCGGTTTTGAAGGAGGCTATAGGGAGTCACACTTTTTACTGGCTGATCCACATTTTGGTGGCATAATGGTTCATTGAGTATCTTAAAGACAAGGCCCATTGCTGTATACTCTGTCCTCTACCCTGAGCCCTCAGACCCTGATCCTAACATAATGAGCAAGGGTTAGGCGAGATCAGTTTGTTTTGAGAGGTCTGAAGTTTTGATTTTAATTCCTTTTTGAGGTGCTAGCTAGAGTACCATGGTGCAACTGCATGCATATTCAAAATAACATTGGATGAGTACTCCAGCTACTGCTATACCGATCAACGAGAAGATCCGGCACAAAATGATTGTTCTTTGGTTCACTTTCTTGACTACTTTTGTTGCCATTTTTTCACTGGAAAGATTATTCTCTAAAATACAACTCATGTAGGTAATTTCTGCTTTCTTTTTTGATAACATTGATTGTCACCAACTATGACCATAAGGTCTGTGGCTTATACTGAGAATAATTTTGGACCCAAAAAGAATGGATTCAGTTTTGCCCAGGTGTAATCAGCTGTGTATCAGCGTGGTGATTTTACAGAGCTATGGGTTTTTGACCAGGATTACTGAGTCATCCGCGAACAAATTGCAGTCACATGCTGATGTCATGTCGTTAGGAACAGTAAAGGCCCTAGTATGCTTTCTTGAGGAACACCACAGCTCACTGGGAGGCTCACAGGGTTCCGTTCACATCCACCACCTGTTCTCTCCCCTGCAAATGGGATTTCATCAAGCTCACGGATGCACTATGAAAACCAATTGCAACTTTCAACTTATCAATCAGTATAGAGTGATGGTGGACCCTCTTGTAAACAAGTGCAATGCTTTATTGGGTCGTCCACTCACAGTTAACAGTCTTTGTATTGAGTTGTGCTTGAAATGTACTGTAATTCTGCAAACTGTTAATAAATATGGTATTTCAATCAATCAATCAATCAATTTACAGTACTAATCTCTCTATGAACATAGAATAAAAATAGGGCGGAAGTTGTCTTGCAGGGTCTAAATTCCTTCCTTTTTATACAGATGGGTTACTCTGGCTAGTTTGAAATCTTGTGGGTCGATAGAGAGGTTTGTTATATTGGCAATCGTCTCTGAGAAATTTGGAGGGGATATTGTCGGTGGAGTTGTTTGATTGTTGTTTTTAAACACATCATCATTTGTTACCATGGTGAGTTTAAAATCTTCCTTTGTAACCAAAAGGAAAATGATCACTAGCTAACTCCCAGTATTTGTAGAATCATTGCTTGCAGTGATGTTTGAAATCAAGCAACTTATCTTATAGAATACATATAGTTGAGATGATACTTGTAAGGCCTACCATAAGTATAGTTAGGTTTTTTTGTATTATTAAGGTTTCAGTCTGAATAATTCTTTCTACACATTCTGAGGTGAGCAAAACATAAATTATAAATTAATTCATAAAAAAATGAAAAAATAAAAGAAAGCATAACAGTCACAGTACACTTTAAGGTTATATTGACTTCTGTGATGTTTATTTAGTCACTGACTCTTATGGGAAGGCTAGTGTTGTCCACAGCTAGTGTCTTTGCTCAATGCTCAATTACTTTTAATACCAACAATACTTCAACTATAGCTGTGGAGCATGTACAATTTAGACATTTAGCAGACGCTCTTAATCCAGAGCGATTTACATTATTATAGTGCTATGCTATGTCTATATAAAATGCTATCTAAGTCTACATAAAATGCTAAAGTTACATAAGTTGAGCCTTTGCATACGCCTGTAAGGTCGTCAGGGCCAGGGCAAGTGCTACAGGCCATGATGGAGTCTGAAGAGGTGGGTTTTCAGACTACGGCGGAAGATTGGGAGTGAGTCTGCAGTTCTGATTGTAATGGAAAGTGCATTCCATAGTTTTGGAGCCAATAAGTGGTTGGCAGACAGTGCAATAAGTATTTAATTACCAGATATTATTAATGAAATGATTAATTAAACAAGGCTGAATCAAGCAAGAGTTAAGGTAGGCCTATATGAAGATTATTAACGATGGGAACTATGCACAAAAACCTGTCGCCCACGTTTTTACTTGTAAAACTGTGATGTGCCTAATTCTACTCCATGTCGTTTAGATGTGTATTATTTATAACCACAAGGTGTCAGTAAAGTCCAAGGATTCAAATGGAGACTGGCTGCAAGTTAGTACCAAAGCCAAGTAGCAATTTTAGGGGCAAAGGTGGGTCCAGAGCAAGGGGTGATGCAGGGATAGGGGATGAAAGGAGAGGGATGTTTCTTGTGCAGGCTGCACAACTTTGACCATACAAAGCATTATAAAAGCAATATCACTGATAATTGCGATGCCTGCAATACACCTACAATTCTTCTACTCGATTTAATGTAAAGGAAAAAAAGAAATGGGAATGCTAACAAATCCGCTTATCATTTGCTCATGGCTCATGCCTCAAACAATTTGCATGCATTTCTGTTTATTCTCTTGTATTCTGACTCCTTCTCTGGAGTTACTCAATTCGCTTGGGTCCACTCTCAATCGCTCCAGTCTCCATCATCTTTGCCCTGAGACACTGGAGAAGTGAGGAAATGCAGTTAACCCTTAATGCACCCTCAAAAATGTATTATGAAATTGGGGCTGTTTATTAAAGATGGGAAAGTCCCCTGGAATGGGTTAGGTCTTTGCTAGAATGACTGTAGCCTACTGCAATGTAATCCTATCTAAATGTTGTGTAGCCTGTTTTTGTTGAAACATTTAATAGTAAACAAACTATTGTATATTGTATATATGTGATTCAATTCTACAACCACCCTGCTCTTACACCTTGCTTAAACTTGCTTGCTTAAAGCCGTAGACGTACATCTTGAATCATGAATGTAAAATAGCCTACATTTTATTTGACCGCTTTCTTTAATCATGAATGAACAGCATGCAGGTACTACTGACACAAACTGATTCATGAAAGCAGTCACCTATACTCACCTCTGGGATAGTATAAATTATAGTCCAAGTAGGCTTAATATCAAGATAAGGTGCAGAAAGTCATACAGAATAATCATCTTGGTTACTGTTTTGGTCTATATGTAAAAATATGAAATTATGGTATACTGATAGATGATAATTGTATGCAATTGCAGATCATCTTGAGAATGTTTTAATGTTGTTTAGTTGAATCTTTTCTGTCTCTTGAATTTGCTGATCTAGGCCACTTTTGACCTCAAAGAACAGGAATAGGTTAGAAGTAATTGTCAGAATGTAGGCTACACTAAAATTGCTGGCACAAATCTGAATGACCTCTACAAAGAGCTACAAAGAGAGACCATTCAGTCCTGGCAGACGCTAGTCATCCCAGTTCACTGAGTTGAGGTTGCTTCCATCTGGGTGTAGATATCATCTGTCAAGATGCAGGAATAGATATAACTTTGCTGTTGTACATGATATAAATCTATGTTTCTTGTGCGTATTGTTGTGTGTTTATTGTTGTTGATGACTGCATTTAGTGCTAGCTGTTACAAATTACCCTTCTGGGATAATAAAGTTGACCTTGATCTTGAGACAGATAAAGCAGTACAATGCATTCTTATTTATTTCAACTTTTCCCAAACATTTAAATAATTATGTCTCTCCTTAGCCATTTAAATATAGCCACATTCTGCAAAATAGCAATATGAAATGCAGAGAAAATGCATCTAGATGAAGAATGAATTTCCATGTAATTGTTTGGGTTAAGAATTCAGGTTAATTTACAGAACGAATACAGAAACGAACTGGGAGCCAATGCAGGGCAGCCAGCCAGCACTAACAAGTGATTATAAAATTATGCTAATTTTGAATGAATTAATCAGAATGTACATAATGAAAATAGACGATTGCATGCATTCCCTTGCAGCCCATCAGAGTAATAATAATAATAAAGTAAGTACTATACTTTGCAATTTTGAGGTATTTTGTAGTTTACTTGAGTATATCCAATTTCCAATACTTTTACTTCTACTCCACTACATTTATTTTAAACTTTAGTTACTATAGTTACTGTATTGTATTGATTATTACAAAACATACATTAACCATTTCAGCCCTATACATTTCAAGCCATTTGAAAAATCTACAAGAGCATTGCTTGTAGAGCTGCTATTTTCATAGGAGTGGTGTAAACCACTCCTACAACTGGCTTTGTTAGTTTACGTGTCTGTCCGTTTACGTGTCTGTCCGTACCAAAAATGAGCATGGTTGCTATGGTCACCCAGTTCACACGGGTGTGATTTAATTACGTCAGACATTACTTCAGACCACAGCTGATCAGTCTATATAAGACCTTACACCACTCAGTTCACACGGGTGTGATTTTTTATACATTTGAAAACTTGTGAAATGGTACATTCTGCTCTGTACTTTTGATATCAATACTTTTGTACTTTTACTCAAGTATAAATTGAATTCCAGACTTCTACTTGTAACAGTATTTCTACATTGTAGTAGTAGTATTATTGTTTTTTATTATAATTTTTATCCCACGATTTTGCAACCCATTTTTTCACCCAGTGTCAATCACCCAGTGCTTCCTTCTATGCATGAGGAGTCCAAGCTGCTTCTTTTCACCTGACAGGGGGGAGTTTCCCCGGCCGGACGTAGCGCGTGGAAGGAACACGTTATTCACGTAGTTCCTTTCCCCTCCATCGGGGCTGGCCAGGGGGAGGCGGTTTAGAGACCAGGATTACTGCATGTTTTTTTGTGAGGGTACCTACCCTAGGGCACATGGGGAGAACATGCAAACTCCACACAGAAAGGCCCTTTTGCCAACCCCGCCTCGGGTTTGGGCACTGATGACGCAGAGGAGGGAAACACACCCACCGGGAATCGAACCCAAGACCTTCTAGCTGTGTGACAGCACTACCGACTGTGCCACCGTGCTCCCCTACATTACATTATACATTGTAGTATTATTGATAGTTTTACTTAAGTAAAATCTTGAGTATCCTTTGTTTCCCACCACTACTGAGACTGTGGCCACTGGCCACCACAGGTGAAGTGCACAGCATTGTCAACATCAGCAGCCCCTGTGGGGCTCAGTCAACGTACTGTACATATGGTCGGAATATGTAGGGTGGAGAGATAATCTTGACATGATAGAGAGAACATGAAGTTCACAGATTGTTCTGTCATTGTGGTCGTGCTCAGTAATGATTAAACTGGCCATGGTCCAGTCGTGGTGCAATCTAGGTGTTGGGTGAAATCAGCACTCACTCATGCTATATCTCTGAGAAATATGGGAGGGGATTGGGCTGCTGTAAACAAAAGAAAAATAATTTCGACTTCATGAAGAAACCTTCCTCCATTCTTCTTGCTAATAGTCATGGCTAGGCTGTTGAATTTGTTCAACAGTAATATAATAATTGATGACTTTGAACCAAATACTGACATTGCCTGCATCAGTTATTGTAAGTCTATTGTATCAGAAGCTCAGACATTTTAATGTTGACACCACATTTATGAGAATATTTTATTCTTGTTTTATTGGATCTGTTCTAACCTGGCTTTACATGAACAAGTTGGAAGCAATTTTCTGCATGTGCACAGAAATTGCAGTCATAAAACTCGCAAATGTACAAAGTCGGAGCTACAAAGAAAGCCCATACAGTCGTTCCTGATGCTATAGTCACCCCGGTTCACCGAGTTCAGGTTGCTTCCATCTGGGTGGAGATATAATCTGCCAAAATGCAGGAGTGGGTTTAAGAAGTAATTTGTTCCTGCTGCTAATGATCTGTAATTGTATGTTTCTTGTGTGACTTGTTGATGACTGTAATTACTGCTGGCTGTGCAACAAATTGTCCCTTGTGGATAATATAGCTCAGGCTTCGTACACACACTCAGGCTTCGTACACACCTAGGCTTCGTACACACCTACACAACAAATGTTCGGTCCGTGTGCGATGTCTGATTGCTGTTTGATTGCTGCTCCAATTCATTTTCAATGGGAGTCACATGGTTTGACCAAACATTTTTGTTTGATGAGGGGGGAGCAATCCCCCCTCACCTTGACCTTGATTCTGAGGCCTCATTCACACGTACCAAACACCAATCAAGCAAATGTTTGGTAGTTTTTTTGTTTTTTTGGGCCACCACAATGCTTTTCCAATGGGAGTCACATGGTTTGACCAAACATTTGTTTGATGAGGGGGGAAGGGCAGAACACCACCAGCAATCAAACACAAATGTTTGATCAAACCATGTGACTCCCATTGGAAAAGCATTGTGGTGGCCAAAAAAAACAACCAAACATTTGCTTGAGAACGCTAAAGCCAATTAGCCAAATACTTATTCAGTACACTGTTTTCTTATTTATGTCAACTATGTAAACGGTATCAATCTTTGCACCTCTTTCAGCAGCAAGGATAAGATCACCGTGGCTTTAAGGAGACAGGGTCAGTACTCTTAAAGGACAACTTTAGTTTTTTTCAACCAAGGTTCATGTTTTAGGTTGTAAGTAAAAGAGGAGTGTTCATTTTTTTCCATTTGCTGCTTTCTTTCGTTTTAGGGATTTTAGCTGTATTTAACAGGGGGGCGGGGGCATTCGAGCATGGGGCTAAATATCTATTTTTTTATACCGATTTATTTTTGTATTACTTACTATAGTCCTACTAGACCCCAAGAAAATCTGGCCACAAAAGATCACAAGATCTACTGAATGTGTCAAACTGGCATATGGCCTATGACACACAGTGTGGCTTCCCCCCCAGTAGGCTACATTCTGTGTCCAGATGTAAGTTCCTGAGGTGTATTAGGACTATAGTAAATAATAAAAAAATACATTTCCATAATATTTTGTAAAGAAATACATATTTAGCCCCATGCTCGAATGCCCCCCTGTCAAAACAGCTAAAATCCCTAAAACTAAAGAAAGCAGCGAATGAAAAAAAATGAACACTCATCTTACTTTCTCTAATAACAACCTAAAAAAAACTAAAGTTGTCCTTTAAGACACCTCAACACCACGCAAAAAGGTCTACCTAAATGTGTGTTTGGAGAAATACCAAACCTCAACATTTACATCTTAGGAAAATCAAGACATCAAGTTTTTAAAATGCAACCTTATTATTTCTATGATGAATAGTTTAGAACTTAATATGTAAAACAATGTGTTAGATTACCTTGACCTTTTACCACCAAATTGCTCCATGTCAGATGACTATGTTCACTCAAACCTAAACCTAACCCCAACCCTACCCATTTCTTTACATTTATGTCATTGATTGAGCCCTTAATGTCGTTCAGCTTCATAGAATACACATTATTTCATTGATGCCTGTGACCGAATCTCAGATAAACTATCTCAAATTGTGATCAGGGCACATAAATAACGCATTGGCCTCTGGATGACAACTCAGACATTCATAATGCATTTGCGATGGTCTGTCTTTCATTGACTATCAGTGGAGCATGTCACATGAAGGTTTTATGGTTTATTAATAACCCTTTGAAGGACAAATCATTCAGTCATGATCTTCTCTGTTCTCAGCTAAAAAGGGACCCAAAGTGAATTCTAAATCCCTATTTTAAAACAGGCCAAGCTAAGAACCACATTCATACTGTATCCAGACCATCTCTAATTGCCTATCCAGCAGCTGTGATAAGTTCAGCGCAATGAGTGTGGTCTTTAACTGACACTGGTTGTTTTATTGGTGGTTACTTTGCTTACTCAACCAGTTCAGTGGTCTTGTGATTAGTGTGTCCGCCCTGAGTCTGGGGAGGGTGGCGTTTAATCTCTGGCCGAGGCATAGCACTGATAGCAGACTATAAAAATGGTAAACAATACCTCCCTGTTTGGCAAGCATCAATACATTGTTGGACTGGAGGAACATACTAGCATCATGTCCAGGAGCAGGAGGTGTACTTGTACATCGCGGCCGGAGGATGTACTTGTACATCAAGTCACCTCACACTACAGAAACAGGAGATATCTATGGGCCATACAGTGGTGTCAAACATAATCGATTCAGCAATGCATCGCGATCTCGCCGTGCAGCAATGCAGCAATGTGACATAATTGATAATCAAAGCCTAAATATAATTATAAATCATAATATAATTATAATACTCACTGTATATATTATATAATTCTAAATAAAAGATGTTCAGTATATCTGACTGATTGTATTGACTGATGAAAAATGTGCCATGTTAAATAATATAGAAAACTGTGACGCATTGCTATGCATCGTAGAATCAAATTGTTACCTAGTGAATCGTAATCGAATTGCATTGTGAGGGCAGTGCCAATGCACAACATTATTGGGCTACATGGCTACTTACTTAATTTGCTTACTTGATCCATGAGTTTTGCTTTGTACTGAAAGGAATGAAAAGACGGGGTGAAAAGTAAGTAAAATATATTTTAGTGGGCATACTGTAGGGTAGAGCCTATTCATACCATTCATGTGGAGCATGTCCAACTATAAATATGTACAGTAAAGGATGGCCATCTCTGTGAAAGCTGGCCTTAATAACGGCATGGTGGAAAACGTTACATGATTCTATTGACATGTTTTGGTAGATCTGCTCTTAATTCTCATTGATTTAGGAAGAAGAAAAAGAAAATCATACAAATATTCAAGCAAAGGATTCCTTTCAAAGGAACCTAATGAAACTCATATCCTGAAGGCTTGGTGTACTTCCCCTCTGTTGACACTAGAGGGAGCCGCTGCACCACAACACCGGTCCATTCTTAGAAGGAACACACATTTATTTTTAGGCTACTGGTCTTTTCCTCGGGTTAAGTACAGGCCAGCCAGGGACGTTGAACACATGTGCTAAATAAAATGACTGACTGGCTGGCAGGTTGTACGGTTATGGTTTTCCCTATTACACAGTTTATCCGCTCTGCTGCTCATACCTGATTGGGTGGGACAAAAACATATTTGCCTGCTCCCCTCCCCAACCAGCCCTACATCCATCTGCCAGCAGTGCCGCAGCTCTGCTCAAGTATTTCATTTGGAGTCAGTCTCATTTGAACCCGTGCCCAGGCAGCCACAAACGCGCGCTCCTCTGTCCTCTCATGACGTGCGCTGGTTTCCTCTACCCTAATGGATCTATCCGGGACGCAGGAGTTGAATGTGGGATGACCGTTTAAAGGATTTTTGAATAATTCCGTTGGATGTAAAAAAATAAAAGAAGCTTTTAAAAAGAAAAAGAAGCTAAAGCTAAAAGTTGGCAGAGGACAATTGCAAGGGTCCGCTCCAGTGCGCACTGACCCTGTTCAGATATGTAGCTATTGCGCAGAATATTATCTCATCACTTGCGAGGGATCTATATGTGGGAGAGCGGTAGCCCATCTCCATCTCGTAGAATGCGCGTATTATAGTGTGCAAAATGTTACTGCTGCACTGTTTGGACAGGAGCACGAGCACCAAACTTGCGTAAAAAGGCCAGCACATTTGAACGGACACAATAAGTGATCATCATGTCGTCTACAATACGGAGGAAATTCGGCGAGGACTACCAGGTGGTGAACACACACCAGGGCATACCTTTCTCCGCGCCCGTGAGGAAGAAGAGGCAGCGGTTCGTGGAGAAGAACGGCCGCTGCAACGTCCAGCACGGTAACCTTGGCGGAGAGACGAGTCGCTACCTCTCCGACCTTTTCACCACACTTGTCGACCTCAAGTGGCGGTGGAACCTGCTTATCTTCATCCTCACCTACACGGTGGCGTGGCTGGTCATGGCTTCCATGTGGTGGATCATAGCCCTGATCCGTGGCGACCTGAGCCACGGCGGCCACGACCCGTCCTACACGCCGTGCGTCGCCAACGTTTACAACTTTCCCTCGGCTTTCCTGTTCTTCATCGAGACGGAGGCGACCATCGGGTACGGCTATCGCTACATCACGGAGAAGTGCCCTGAGGGTATCATCCTGTTTCTCTTCCAGTCGCTGCTGGGCTCCATCGTGGACGCCTTTCTCATCGGCTGCATGTTCATCAAGATGTCGCAGCCGAAGAAGCGCGCCGAGACGCTGATGTTCAGTCAGGACGCAGTCATCTCCCAGCGGGACGGGAAGTTGTGCCTCATGTTCCGAGTGGGGAACCTGCGGAATAGCCATATGGTGTCAGCTCAGATCAGATGCAAAGTCATTAAGGTAAGCTGCATGGCACCAAAAACACACGATAAGTAATGTCGGGATATACCCAAAGGTGCGAATAAAGTAGACAGTTGCACTTGCCCCCCCATATCGTCTCCACCTTTGACGGAGATGAAAAGCACAATGTCATTTTTAGTAAGCTACACACCACCAAGGTTACGGTCAGAAGAACGCGGTTCCTTTGAGCAATATGAGGGAGGATTAACAAATTGACTTAACTTGTTCGAAAACGACTCATTGTGTTTTATGTGTGATTTCCAACTCATGCATTGAATTTCCATTCATCACCACAATTGAATGAATTCCTCTGGGGACTGAATTCCTCTGAATTCTGAATTCATTCCTCTGAATGAATTCCCCTGGGGACACTAGGAGGTATATTTAACCAATTTCATCTTAGTAACCAAGTAGA
Source organism: Electrona antarctica (assembly GCF_951216825.1). Classification (NCBI taxonomy): domain Eukaryota; kingdom Metazoa; phylum Chordata; class Actinopteri; order Myctophiformes; family Myctophidae; genus Electrona; species Electrona antarctica. The sequence continues at coordinate 27,479,438 of NC_136805.1, forward strand.
ATTTGTGGAAAAACTGCAGCCGTTTCAGACGGGGTACTAAGGCTGCTGTTTTAATTTGGGTTACATTTATTTATTTTAAGTTGCAATGTATTTAATGAGCATCATTAAGATAGGCCTACCGGTATGTCTCCTGCACCAAATAGGTCAATGCCAGACTCTAGTATATGGACAATCTAACTGCCCATTCATCTTTTTCCTTTCCTTGTTTCTCTCTTGCTTCTTCCCTCATCCAATTTCTGATCTTGCTGAGTGTGTTTTCAAGTAAAGTGGATGTCATCACAAATACTGTCCACCAGTCAGCAGAATGGCATTCAATGGGCCATATAACTCCAGCTCTTTTACCATTTGTCTGTTGATCAGATATATTGTCCCCTGAGGGACAGTAGGGACAAGCTATTGACTCAAAGTTACATACCAGGTATCCTCTATTGAGCGGGACACAATGAACTGTACTTCATATGGCTACACTTTTACAAAGATACAACAAATGTCATTAATCTGGTTTAGTGGTTTGCTGACAGTGGAAAGTGAAATACAGTTTTAGTATACCCATTATTGTCGGGATATATATGGATATATGGATGTTTCCAAAGTTGTAAAACTCCTCTTAAGGATGAGACAGCTGTGCTGTGCTGCCTCAGCACAAATGCAAAGAGGAACATAAAGCCACACAAAAACAAGACTTTAGAGTCTAAGCAGCTAGAGGCTGTGCAGTGCTGCACATGCTCCCAAGTGGACATAAGTGTTTTGAACCAATCACCATTGTCTTTGGAGGAAATAAAAACATACATTGAAAAAAATACAAAAAGACAATCATTCATCATACAGGAATTGTTGTGTCTGTTTGTCACACACAATCAGAATCTGTCTCAAACTTGGTGTGTGTGTGTCTCATATCACCTTGTGTGCTGAGCCAAATGGCAGACTGAGGTACCAACGGTTCCCAAAAACCTAAATTACCATAGGCCTAAGAAAGAAGCAGAAATACTGTGTTTTTAGAGTATATGCATCCGATTCCTTGTCCAACCCAAACACCCAACCCAAACCGTCGGCTTCATGGTTTGGCAGAGTGTCACGTCATGTTTGTGCCCAGCCCAGTGTTAAGTCCCTGGTTGGCTAACTCAACCCGTCTGTCAATCAGAACAACAGACAGGCTGGGGCCCGGGGGTGGTGGCAAGGCACTCTGAGATGGTTTGGACATGTGAAAAGGAGGGATGAGGGGTTCATTGGGAGATCATGGGACAAGGAAGGATGCTGAAGAGGAACTGTCAGGTAGGAGGAGAAGAGGAGGCCACAGGAAACACCGAAAACGGAACCAGGTGGAAATAGATGATCCACTGTGGCACCCCCGATGGGAATTAGCCAGAAGAATCGGCAGTATCAATGGGACGACTGGCATCATTCCCGACATGCATGGGCATGGCCCCAAATAGGCCTGATTGATTGAGTACTTTAGCAGAAAAATCACCAGTGAAATACCTGGGTTGTATCTTGGAGGGTACCTTGCCTGCGGCCGAAAGATGGCCAGCAAGGTTTTTGGCACGGACAGCAAGGTACTTAGATAGGGAGACTAAACTGGTGGTGGCCAACTCTGTTATTTTGTACCATTTTTATTTCGCTTCTCTGATCTTGGTTCAAGTTCCTAATCAAATCCCTCAAAACCAAGCTACAGTCAGCTCAGAATAGACTGATCAGGCCTGGGCCGTGGCTTAGCGCTAGCGGTCCAGGCACCTTGGCTGGTGGTAATCCAGTCTGGCAGTGTGCCACACTGCAGCCTTTACTGCATGTCGCCCCCCGCGTGAATCTATTCTACGTCCGAGCATAGACATGGTAACGCCCCGCCTGCCTCTGATTGGCCTACCGACACTGCCGGCCTTACCAGACTATCCTCCGAGGTGGATATAGCTATGCTGGATAGTCTGATGCGAGGCACCCTGGGCAAGACCTACGCTGAAAAGACTATCAGCGGAAGTGGCGGAAGTGTTGCGTGTAAGATAACTACGTCACGCGGTGCGGCTGTGTTTACTAGTCCCCACCGAAACAAGGAAATTACGTTGATGCTTTACAAATCAGTTCACATTCTCCGCGAATGAAACAAGTGTTGTGATTGGTCGGGAAAATATCGTATCCGGGGGAAATACATCTGATGGATGTTCCGGAGGATACGTCCGCCGATAGCTTCTTTGCCTTACGTTGTGACCAGGCTCTTCTTTTCGCAGTTAAGTGAGCCTGGGACCGAGGCTAGATGCGAGGTTACTCTGTGGTGGTGGGAAATAAGCAGCCTTGTAACTTTTATTTTTGTAGAAGAGAACACACCTAAATCAAATCATAGTACAATGTACGTGTTAATCAATTATTCAATCAAAGCAAACGGCATACACAACATTAAATTGCCTCTTCTACAATAATAAAACGTACAAGTTAGTTACATTACATGGCTGCATTCTGTTGTGCGTGCCAAGCTGTCATTCTCTTGTATTATTTCCCACCATGGAGGAACCTCGCGTCAGACTATCCAGCATAATATAGCTATCCACCTCGGAGGAAAGTCTGGTAAGGCCGGCAGTGTCGGTAGGAGCAATCAGAGGCAGGTGTGGCATTACCATGTCTATGCTCGGACGTAGAATAGAATCATGCGTCACCACCCCATCTCTCTCCCCATTTCCTGTCAGCCTACTGTCTCTCCCGCCATAAAAAATATAAAATAAAGGCTAAAGCCACAAAAAAATAAAATAATAATAGACTGATCAGGGTCATACTAGAGTTGCGGCCCAGAACCAATATAGGCAGGAACCAGTTAAGAGAGCTCAACTGGCTCCCATCCAGTGTTACCATGGCCAGATTGACCACGGTTCATATTAAAGGTATATTCAGTGATTTCGCTTCATTCAAATATCACTTATTTTTTCTTTTTATTTGGATAATCCTCCCTACTATAGAGTGTGCTGACCATATAAGGAGTTCCTCCCTGTCCCCAGTGAGCCCCTGGGGTCAAAAAACCCTAGTTTCAGTTTTGGTGGCGGGTGGCAAAGCCTTCATCCAATCAGGATGAGAGGGGCCTTCCTCCAATCATGTGTGGGGGCGGGCCTTGGTGCACGTGTTGTTGCACTTCCCCCCACTGTAGAGCGTGCATGTGCACATTGTGTTACCAGGGTGGACTGGGTGGTTTTCCAAATCACCCAAATCACTGAATGCTCCTTTAAGATCAGGCAAGGTCCCCATATTTTCAAAGAAATGTTTTACTCAGGTAAACAAAGTACACTTTATCAGAGCCAGTGTAGGAAATATGCGCACGCATCCACTTGCACTCTATGGGCTGCTTTCAAAGCCCTGTATCTCCAAATCGGCGCAATGAAAGTAGTTTCTGGTGAAAACAAGGTTTTTCAACGGCCGACAGCAGGCGCTGTGATACTCGCTTTCGGGTTTTTCCACCACCGACCGAGAGAACAACAACCGGTCAAGACACCACACACAGCATTTTGTCATTGTACTTACATAGGAGCCACATAGTTGAACAGCCTCGAAACCAGTGACAAACTGACAACCAATCTGAGGTTTTAATACAGCAGACAAAAGCATACTGTATGTATTAAAAGGTTCCCCTATAGAGCACCGAAGTCCCGCCCCTTTCATGACGACGCCAGGCCCAGGAAATAGTTCCCAATGCATTTTTCTCAATGCATTTCAAAACTTATTTATTTAAAGACCTTATAAGCGTTGTACAAAGCCAACTCTTGTCGTGACAAATCATGACAACAAACACAATATTTTGGACCAAACAAATAATTACAAAGAAGAAAAACAACAAAAAAAGTGCCGTTTTCTTCTTCTTTCTAATTATTTGTTCAGCCTGAAAAATTGTGTTTGTTGTCATGTTTTGTCACGACAAGAGTTGGCTTTGTCCGCGGCGTAAACGTCTTTAAATAAATACTTTTTGAAAAGTCTATGAGGAAAATGAACGGGGATTTATTTTCCGGGTCTCTCGAGGGAAAATAATGAGTATAAGTTGTGCTTCATGCGACATCTGGAGGCTGTACTGCTCCTTACACCCAACCAGGTCAAAGTTTGGACTGTAATCTTTAGATCTTAACTAGTGCTGTTAAAAGGTAAGGCAAGTTTATTTGTATAGCACATCTCAACCCCCTTAATATAGACCCATTATATTCATATTCCCTGTAGAACCCATGGCTTACAAATTTACTTAAAAAGCGTTTCTATATAAAGCATGCAGGAAATCCCAAGCATCTTTCCCCCAGGTTCACATTCAAACCCATGTAGAAAAAGCACAATGTATCTCGCTATCTAAGTATTATGTATTTTATATATATTTGTATATTGTCAGCATTATGGAAGCTATTATACCTGATTATGCATTTGCAGACAAAGATGCAAACAAACAAAGAGTCTGACAGACCCTGTCCAAAGGACAATTGTGCCTTGTTGTGACAAGCAGCTTTGAAGTGATTTCACCCCCTCTGAGGAGTGGCGTGATCATCTAAAGTGACAGTGTCTTAAACCTTGGGGCCGCAAAATGTGCTGTACATTTGCACATGCGGGTGAAATTTACCAGAGCGCTTCCTGTCACCCATGAAGCTCGGGGCCACAGTGTGATAGGTTTGGGTTTGGGCCATATGAACAAACTCAAATATCACAATATTTTTGACCAAATAGATGCTATTGACATTGTGATGGTAATATTCTACTGACAATACTACAAATGTGAATCTTTGACAATTTGTGAAAGTGTAAAATGAGTGATTAAAAGGACAACACTTATACGTGTGGTGCAAGTCCACTTCAGACAGCATACCTCTGTTTTAAAAGGTATTAGCAGAGTCATCACCGCATCTCTGTGTCTTGGGTTTGATAACGGCATTTCTGCATCCCAGTGTGGGCGGGGTTATTGGGATGTTGTAAAATGTTTGGTCAGATATTGTCCCATGGATTCTGCCACAATATTACAGCTTGAGAGTGAGAGATTGTTACATAAGCAGAGGTGTGGACCCCTGATCAGATCGTATCCTGGCAGTGTTCATTCTTCATCAGACATTGTCATGAATCTACAACAGACAACAGACATACGCACATCACAGATGTCAGTGCATAAGTACACTGACATCTGACAACTACCAGAAATTCAATTCATGTACAGTATCTAGGCTAGTACATGACATTAATTCAAAATAGAACAGACTGCAGTGGCTAGTGCAGTGTTAATGCAGGGGAAAATATTTCGATTATGGCATTTCTGCGTTGGAAGGTGTACTGTAATCCAATTCTCCCATTGATGCGATGTTATTCCCATGCCACTGCAGTGATAGACCGCAAAGTCAATGTAGCAGGACTGTACAGTAGTACATCATCCACTACTACTGTACTTCCACTGGGGGAGCCAGGCCAGTGCTTCTATTCAGACACAACTCAAGGTCACTGCCAGGCTACACAGTTGGCAGGAGAAATGATGCATGTTGCAGTAAATCCTAATGACAGAGCTGTGTAAAGCACTGGAACACGGAAACATAACTGCAAATCAAGTCTTGAGTTATATGAATGATGGGTTGTGAATTGGTCATCGTGCTGTAGCTCTTTCCAATGTTAAAATCATAGTTTATTGCTTTCTTAATCAATACTTATATTGTTTACAATGCAATAAAATTATTATGCAAAAAATACTGCCTTCACTTGTTTGTTGGAGCAAACAAGCAAACTTGTCTTTGCTCATTTTTTCAACGTTGAAAGAACAGGAAAAAGGGACAGCAAAGCACACCAATTCAGCTGGTGTGTATTTGCTGTACATTAGTTCATAAGCAGAGGCAGGGTACGCGATATTCCTTTGTTAAATAAGATAGATAGATAGATAGATAGATAGATAGATAGATAGATAGATAGATACAGTAGATAGATAGATAGATATCATTTTCAGGTCGGGATACCAATCAGGAGAGAGAACGCATCCTTTCTTCCCTGTACACCAAATCTCGCCACGCGTTGTGGGCTGCTTGTATATCTGCCATTTTCACAGAATGTTTATCATTCGCCTACTGTATTATGACATTCACAGAACCGACTGGGAAAGTCAACTAGATTAGAAGATACAGTCTAACTAAAGTTAAGCTAAACTATTAATGAGAGGGATAAGACCTGTGCAGTGATTCAGGGTTCCTTGAGGGTGTTCCAAATGGACCCTGCCAGCTCCAACTCTCTCTGAGAGTTATAGGGGGGCTTGCAATTAAAAGAACCACATGAGTAGTAAAAGGAGGGGACAAAGCTGGGAAACCCGACAGTGGGAGAGTACATGTCAGTGTTGTCAGAAGCTCCTCTCCGTGGGACGGGAGCATCAGAGGGAGATCGATGGTGGACAGACAAGACAAGACACTGAAGACAAACACGACGAGCATGCAGGCGTTCCCGCGCGACCCACCACATCTGCCACGGTCTGACTTTTAGAGGAGGCGCAGAGGAATAGAAATGAGCGTGACATCCAGGTCTGTGCCATTTCTCTCTGTGCGTGCAATCCGTGCATGCATGCATGCGTGCGTGCAATCCGTGCATGCATGCGTGCGTGCAAGAGCGAGAGAGAGATTGGAACTGTGGAATTAGGCAGTGAGGTGTGTGTGTGTGTGTGTGTGTGTGGGGAGGGGTTATAGATGTTTATGTTCCTGCACTTGAATGAATTTTCTGCTAATGTGCTGAGCAGGGAGTAATGTATAGCAGAGCCTGAACGGCAAGATCACACCAAGGTATTTACATTTTAGAAATAAGTTCTCCAGCTATTATCGGTCTCAATGTATTAGGGAGTTTTCTGAATCTGACTGAACTAGCAGATCTACAAACGTGTCATTTCTCATAGGCCTATAGGCTATTTGGGGGTCCTTAATTAGGGTGCTGTTGAGAGAATGGTATCACGTGACATGCACATGAACATCCCATGTCCAATTCTCTTCTCCTAGATTACTGAGTTGCTCCCCCTCCCTGTCTTTCTCTGTGTTCTCTCACACACACACACACACACACACACACACACACACACACACACACACACACACACACATGGAAGGAAGGAAGTGAATCACCCTTCAAAGGGCCTGCTTTCACTCAAGCTAAATCTCAGGTGGCTTGGTAAATGAAGCATTCCCCCTATCAGACCCTGTTCCAAAGACCATTAATTTCCCCCTTGTGGCAGCGAATCTTTAGCATCAATACCCGAGAACAACACCAGGCTGTCGCTGTCTCAGAACCACGCAGATGGCAAAGGCTGCAGCAGGTGTGGCGACCTCCACATGTTGAGATGACACACAAGTGATACTGAAGTAACTGAACATGTACAGCAAATATGGAATTACATAAAGATATGAATCTGTAGGGAAGCAAGGAAATGAATGATAATTGCATAATAATGAACCTTGGAACCTGGATAATGTCTGAAACAGATAGCGAGTCTGAAACACGATAGCGTGACCAAAACGCTCCAACTGAAAATTAGTAGTGCCGTTACGCTCTCAAATGGGGCGATCCGAGGACAAGGAGTGCACATAATCCCCATAATCCACCTGAGGCACTCTTGAGAGGAAGGTTTGTTACAACAATGTATAAAAAAGTTTCTCATTGAAGATGGAGAGGTTCATGGAGGGACAAAACTGTTATTTTACAGTCGTTCACTTCAACAACTTCAAGGACATTCTCTGTATTGGCCAGATGGCCAGTTGGCCACTATCCTCAACTCTCTTGCTCCTACCTGCACTCTTTCCCATCTTATCCTATGCCCAGAAGAAGTCGTGCTGTTTTGTTGTTGCTGTTGTATTTTCTTTCCAAGGTATTTTCCGCGCCATCTTGAAACTGCGCGTGCAACCACGCCCGTTGTATCTGTTGCTTTCAATCGCCTTTATCTCCAATTCCTTGTCCCAGATGGCATTTCTGGTCTAAACGAGGTTTTTCCACGGCAGATTGCCGACACTGATCATTGTGATGAGGGTTTCTCATCATCCAGCGAGAGATCAACATCCGGTCCGACAACACACACTGTGTGATTGAAATGTGGTGCGTTTTGCGTCCCAAAAGGCCAAAACGCAGTTTATAGTTATGGGATGCAATACACCAACCTCTGTGTCCACGGTAATAACCCATGTGGGAAAAAAATGTGTCAAACGGTTCTCGAGTTACGTGCATTACAACCGTACACACACGTACGCACGCACGCAGAGACGTGGCGCATTTATAGTAGGATAGTACTCATCTCCAAGATTTATTCAAGATCATCCAGTGGGAAGAATAGAAGGACATATAGACTCAATAATCATGATCCTGAATGCAGATGTCACCTTCTGGGAGAAATCAGCACTGTTTCAGTGTGATGATGCCTACCTTTAGTTTTGGCGTGGGGTTGTGGAAACAGCTTTTGCTCAACAGAGACAAGCCAGGGATCTGTGGGCACTTGTGTCTTCCTGTGAAATGTCACACCCTTCTGTCCCCAACATCACTGTGAATATGAATCGCAGACTGGTCGCCATCTGTGGACCAAGAGGGTGCTCAGTGAAAAGGCCGCAGCACAGCTTTGCATACAAGTGAAATGCAGGCAACGGGCAGAAATAAGTACCTCTTGCATCCCAGTTCATTTGGGAATGGATGGACTTATCCGAGTGGCTGTAGTATTTTTCTTATTACTGTCTATATATTATATATTTATTTAATTCACTTACACAGACGACGGGACTTGTAGAGATATTTTACTATCTTCTGAGCAGAGGACAGCACTTTACATAACTTCCTGTCTTTTTGCATATCGTAAAGGATAAAAAGGCATGCAAATGGGTTTGTGAAAAGGTTTTATAAATTTAAAATGTTCCCTTCCTCGCCAAGCCTTCCCCATTATGGTATAGCTTAACCTAATTTAAGAGCAAAGAGTGCACAATATTTTACTTGACTATGGCATCTTGCATTCAGAAAATATAGCTTTTCAACAGTTCCAATAGGAACTAATGAGACTTCTGAGTCAAGCTAGCATAGCAGTGATATAATGTTCTGAAAATGAGGATACATCCGTACATCATCAACGGTTTAAAGTCTGCTTTCCAGGCACCACAGGGTTGGACTATGGATTTTCGATATGGCTTTCTTCCATCGGGAACAGTCCATGGCCACCTCATGGTCGATGCAGAGTGCTTTCGTGTCAGCAGAAAATGCAGAAGAAAATTATTATCACAAAGTATCCCAAACAAAACATTATAGTAGCCACGTTCTCTGCAAGTGACTTGCGATATGCTATGTTGTAATCGACATTAAAGGAAAACTAATAACAAAGTGGAAAGTAGATCTTTGCAGATCTTTAACAGTCCTTTGACATAGCCCTATAATACCTGTAATTTCATATCCAATCATTCCAATGTCCCCCCCCGTGCTATAAATGTATGCTCTCCTATAATATCTCTAACTTGTTTTAAATAAAAGTGTCCCCTCATATAGCAGTGTTCTATCAGTATTATCCTAAACACTACAGTATATTGGGTGGAAGCTCACATGTTTTTATCTCCACGACTCCACCTCATGTCATTCCATATGGGGCTATTTCTGCCATATCTATACCCAGGGATGTGCGCATCCAAACTATGCAGACTTGACACAACTGTCTCTTTTCTGCATTGCACCAGCTCTATCACTCTGTGCTGGTATTCTCTTTGGCATTGTGTATAGCCCCAGGCCCAGCATGCTGCTATAAACAGTAGAGCACAATTGGAAACACCTTGCTGATCAATTAGCCCTAGCTGGCACCTCTCACGGGAGTCACTCCCACCATCTGCATTGAGTGAAGTAAAATGATTTTGCACAGTCCCCATTGCACATTTCCTGTTGCAACTATTGTTCATCTATATCGTTTATTGTTTATCTACATTTTATTTATTTATTTTATTCCAGTCCAGTAGGCCTACTATATTCTTATTATCTTGTGTATATTGTATTGCTATTGTTGCACAGTCTTGCAGACCATGTCCCACCAACATTTCACTAAATGACAAATTTAGCCTCTTGATTCTTGAAATAGCTTAAATTTAGGAAAAGTGAAAAATGTGCATCCTTACTCCCCGAACATGTCAATACCGGTCAAAGCTTTTAGAAAATGTTGCGGAAGTATTGCCCCTTCTATGTATTATTAGACATTTTATTTATGCTGTAATCTGTGTTTAGTATTATAGTTCTAGAAGGTTTTATTTATTGTTGCATTGCCTGTTTTATGATGTAATGTTTGTTTTTGTCTCAGACCTAGGAGGACCACAATGGAAATAATTCACAGACTTTATTGCGTGTACATCCTTGACGTTTCCCAGAGAAATATGTAACGTGTTTCTCTTTTAACCACGACGTCTAATACATCATCATAAAACAAATCAAGTCAGGTTCAGATAGATTGGTCAAGTCAGGTTCAGATAGATTGGTCAAGTCAGGTTCAGATAGATTGGTCAAGTCAGGTTCAGATAGATTGGTCAAGTCAGGTTCAGATAGATTTTGTCAAGTCAGGTTCAGATAGATTGGTCAAGTCAGGTTCAGATAGATTGGTCAAGTCAGGTTCAGATAGATTGGTCAAGTCAGGTTCAGATAGATTGGTCAAGCCGATCAGGAGAAAAACAGATGTGGAGAGGCGGGACTGTTTTCATCATTTGGTAGATACTAGGCCTTTTATCGTAGGAAAGTGGGAATGTATAGTAAGAGGTTAGGATTTTATAGTAGGATTTTATTGTAGGGATTTATAGTGGGGTTACACAGCAGTCGGATGTCCTGACTAACGTCGTGTCCTGGTTGATTTACAATGATACCCACCCTCTTTGCCCTGCATTTGACTTGTTACAATCAGGCTGGAGGTTCAGAGTGCCAAAAAAGAAGGGTTACAAAACCTTGTTTGTACCAACTGCAGTGAACATTTTAAATAATACAAATAAAATGTTTAAATAGTTCTACCACCTAATCCTGACAGCCCATGATCACTGTTGCTGCGTTATGGGATTGCATTTTATATAGTATTTGAATGCATAATAATAATAATTATTATTATTATTATTGAATGCATAATTAATTCCCCCAAAAAACTGGGAGGCATAATCTTCCGTTACTAGCTCGCGCTGTCACATCTCATCTCTCTCTAGAAGCGTTTATATTCCAAACGAGATGCTTGGTTAAGTCAGAAATGAGGACGGAACATTGCCGTTTTGCTCGAAACCATGGAGAGCGGTATAGATTTAGAGAGAAGAGACAGTTTAGTCGGGCCGTAAACAAGGAAGTGAACGGCAGTGCGCATGCGCAAACATGTCTAGGAGCACTGAAGATGCCAAGCAAAAACAAACGATCCGGCTTTATATCATTAAAAAATACCTTAAGACGTCCCCAGACGTCATGGGCCTCCTATGGTGTAATATGGGTGTAATTCTAAAGACGTGTGGGGACGTGTTGGGCGCAAAATCTGTTAACCTGGTCGATGCCAAATGTTGCACACACACTCCCTGGATGCCAACGATGAACCTCTGCCCCAAATTTCCCAGAACGGCCTGTTATAGAAAAACACATTTTTTGATATTACTAGATCTGTCCGATATTTCATATTCTATCCTAATTGGCTAACATTGGCTTTCAAAGTTTGAAGGATTGGCCCGTTTTGAACAAAAAGCCTGAAATCATGAACGCAGTGTGCAATTTACGTGAAATCTTTCACAGACTTTCCTACTAGGCTGAGGAATATATCCCCTTTTCACCCTTTTCACATTGGCCTGTTATAGTGCCACCAACAGGTGGACTTTTGCAAAACACATTTTTGGAACAAAATGCCTCAAATTATGAACGCAGCATGCAATTCACGTGAAATCTTTCACAGACTTTCCTACTAGGCTGAGGAATATATCCCACCCTTTTCACATTGGCCTGTTATAGTGCCACCAACAGGTGGACTTTTGCAAAACACATTTTTGGAACAAAATGCCTCAAATTATGAACGCAGCATGCAATTCACGTGAAATCTTTCACGGACTTTCCTACTAAGCTGAGGAATATATCCCACCCTTTTCACATTGGCCTGTTATAGCACCACCAGCACACATTTTTGGAACAAATGCCTCAAATCATCCAATTGCCATCCAAAGCATAAGAAGAAATGGCACCCTTTTCACATTGGCCTATTATAGCGCCACCAGGAGGCCACAACCTGACCTGCCCTGGTGGAGACCTGTGCCGCGATCTCATGTCCATGAGCAAAACACTGCTACTGCCTTCTGCTGCTTGTCCGACTCTGTCTGTCAATATTGTCGATTGATTTGTGTTGTTGTCCTCCAGTCCCGGCAGACCCCAGAGGGTGAGTTCCTGCCGTTGGACCAGTGTGAGCTGGACGTGGGCTTTGGGACAGGGGCGGACCAGCTGTTCCTCGTGTCACCCCTCACCATCTGCCACGAGATCAACACCAAGAGTCCGTTCTTTGACCTGTCACAGCGCTCGCTCATGAATGAGCAGTTTGAGATTGTCGTCATCCTAGAGGGAATCGTCGAGACAACTGGTTAGAATTTTTTCATGTAATATTTGAATAAGCTTTTGTTTTTCTAGACTTTTATTTTTAACCAATGGTGTAGCACGATCCATTTCAACACGATTTTAACACTATAGTCTGACTCTCTTTTAAATTCATTCATATGGTTCTCCGTAATGATTCCCTCCTGTGAGTTTGTTTTCGTCCCTGTTCATAACATCCTGTTAAATTCTGATGTGACCTCCATCTAGGTATGACTTGCCAAGCCCGCACGTCTTACACTGAAGATGAAGTTCTTTGGGGCCACCGCTTCCTGCCAGTCATGTCTCTGGAAGAGGGTTTCTTCAGGGTCGATTATTCCCAGTTCCACAACAACTTTGAGGTCAACACGCCTCCGTACAGTGTCAAAGAGCAGGATGAAAACTCCGCCCTGACATCGCCAAACCCTCCGCCGGCCATACCTACCTCTGCGTCTCCTCCCCTGGGCAACGAGGGCCGCGGGGGCCGCAGGGAAAGGCTGCCATCGGCAGACTGCATTGACCACACAGAGGATCACGTGTTCAGGCTTCCGAGCAAACTGCAGCGCATGAACTCCGTCAAGGAGGAGCACTTTCGGAGGGCGTTGAAGTCAGTCCCGGCTGCCCTGCCGGGGCCAAAGGCTTCCAGCACAGGGGATCTGCCACTGAGGATTCAGAGGCTCAGGTCCAGCTCCATCCCTGTTAGTGGGCACGGGGAACCAGAGGAGAAGGTCCAGCTGTTATATGCCCTGGATATAGATATTGGGGAGGTGGAGGTGGGGAGACATAGACTACCTTCAGTTCTGAACTCAACCCCAGTCCAGATGCCCATGGCTGGAGGCCGGCCAGAGGACAACCTGCCTGCAAAGTTGCGCAGAATGAATGCTGACCGTTGACTCGTGGTGACTATATGAGAGAGACTAAAAACTATTCTGAGGTTTGAATCAAGCTTGATGGTTTTCAATGTTAATGGAGACTACTGTGAACTATTTGTATCTCTTTTCAAACAGCATTTCTTGCCCAATGTTTAATTTTGTGAACGGCTTTATACAATGTTGTCCACAAAGGGTAACGTCAACAAGCCATCCGTCCGCTCATGCTGTGAGTAATCTTTTGACAGATCACCATCTGTGCCCCACTAACACTTTGCTCTTGTATTCTCATACTTTTATTCTCTAGAAAAGCACCTAAAGCACCCCATCATTAACAAGATTTCATTTTCCATTTTTTTAAACACCAAAATTGCAATTACAAACAGAGATTATTCACTGGGATGAAGAGTTTACTTTATTCTTGTATTTTAATGTTGTGTGGGAAATCTGTTCAAATTCACTTGAATCCAGGTGTGTACGTGAATTATTATACCTATTTAAGTATGTATTATATTGTTTATTTGAACATTTGACTGAATTTCCTACCACTGAATAACTTACTTGCATTGGTGCACCATGAATGGGAAACATGCATTTTTGACTGCTTTATATATTTAAAAAGAATCAAGAATATATATGTTTAAGATTGCAGGAACACTGACTTCAGGGGGCTGTATATATATAATATTTATTAATGCTTTTTCAGGCATAACAAATGCTTCATATATAATCACTGCAATATGATAATAAATCTCTTGTGAAAGCACAAGTATGCCGCTTTAACTGTGATTTCATATGCAACATTCTGCATAAACTTTTCTATGGATTCGTTTTTATTTAAGCTGCGTCAGTCAGTTATTTATCCCGAGGTGTTTCATGCCTGTGGAGCATAGCACAATTAGCTCATGCCTGGCCTTGCTTGTTCACACGAATATCCATCAAATATTGACTAACACTTTTGATTTAAGAGCGCTCTGTCTCTCTCTCCCCCCCTCTCTCCCCCTCTCTCTAGCTCTCTCCCACTTTCAATCAATCGGAAGGCCTTCAAGGTAAAAAAGGACTATTGAATAAGTAGGTTCTGGTGTGATTCAGTCTCAGGCCATTAAAGGTACATTGTACTTGCAGAGTCAAAGGTCTGAGACACTACACACACACACTCCCCATGCATCCTTACTAAGCAGCTCTCAAATTAAATGCCTTCATTTTCTCCTAAGGCCATGGGCATGGGGCTAATGAATTTAACGTCACAAGGCCGACATAAATCATTACCATGCTTGCCCTGCTGTTACGTGGCACTTAGTTCATTCCTCCTGATAGTGGCTACAGAGTTCTCTCCAGAGAATTACCTTAAGTGAGGATGTCTATGTTCCAGTTATTACACGTCTGACAATGCCTAGGTCAAATGAGTCATTCTTTTACACAATAGTATAAAACATTATTTGACTGCTTACGTAACTCGGTAAAAAAAAAAGAGTACAAACATGACCTTGGTTTAAAATGACATCAAATAAACAGCCATTCGTCATGTATACTACTGTGAAATGAATACTGATTAATCGAAATACCGTAAAGTGCTTGTTTCATTTGTCAAAAAAATAATAATAAAAAATACATTGATATTGCTATCATTACATTGTGCTTGGAGAAAGAATTAATCTTATTTTACAGTCAGTGGCACATTCCTAGTGGAATGCAGATTCTCCACAACCAAGTAAAATGAACCTAAGGATATCAAGATTGGAATGGTTCTTCAAATGGCAATGGTCAACGCCCGTGTGAAAGTTCCCATCGATTGGTTAAACCGTTAAATATAATAAAATTATAAATTGATTTAGACAGAAGAACAGACGAGGTTTTGTCATTTTATAGTTTTATGGTACGATGTACGACTATGTATACAGTCTATCAACAGTGAATATAATGAGTAAATAAATATACAACCGATCAACAATGAATGAATCTTTTACATGTAAGGTTCAAGGTTGTGCTCCTATATAGTTTTTTATGGATGTTATAAGTCTGTCATTGTTATAGTCTTGTATTTGCCATTACTGGCAGAGCTGTGTATATTTATATACAGTGTATCATGTCTCTGTCTTGTACCAGGTGATGATGAGTGTGTGACTGAAACTGCTATTGCTCCCAATGAGCAGTAGGGGTTAATGTTGGTGCCTGCATGGGGAGTGTAATCACTGTAAAGCGCATTGGAGAAAGGGGGCTATATAAATTACCTTTTATGTTTTTATGTTTACCAAAGGTGTTTTCACAATGCTCAAGAAGAAAAGTATGAGTAACTGTAAAGCAACATTTTCCTCTTTGCCGCAAGAGGTATTAAAGAATAAAACACTAAAATACAATACCAAAACATAGCAATTCCAACAATCCCAGGCTATTAAATCAATATTTGTACACAACTTCAAGGCTAAAACCCAAAGAACAAAGGTTTTACATTTTAATCACTATGAAACCGAAAAACGACTCCCTTTTCTGTCCAATTTTGTTGACTCATTGAAGTCTATAGCCGTTACTGGGATCTACAGTCAAATTTATTGCAAGGCTAAACATAATGAGGAAGAACAACTGCATACATCCCCATGAAAACACCTGGGCATACTGCCAGTACAGTATACACACAATGCATAGATTCAGGAGTGATATCTTGGGCATCTTCAATAGATTATGGGCTCATTCATTTATTGCTTTTGAAAGATACTTTACAAGTCCGGACAAATTCAGAATTTCAACATCATAGTAGCGGCCCCACCGCTATGTGGTAAGGAATTTCTGTAACACTTTCTATGAAGCCCATGTATAATTCATTATAAACTATAATGCACTATAATCTTCTTAGAATACTATATATATAATTTATAGTTATACACATATACACAACAGGAATAGACAGACCAACCCACGGCATGCAAACTCTAATGATGAGATGAAAAATGTTTTTCACACTCCTAGAGATTGTGAACACGGATGTGGTCACAAAGGTGATATAATTAACAATAGATGGGTGGATAGAAAAGAGGGAAAAAAACACTTGTGTACTTTCGTGTAGAATGTACCTTAAAGTCCAATCCCAATCACTTCCTGTCAAACAGAAAAATCAGCAAGCCCTTATGAATAATCATGAATCATGATTTCATCCATGCACCTGTGATTCCTGTAGAGGCAGATGATTCTCATGATGGAGATACTGTTAATTGAAATTCAAGATTTGCATTACAATTCTGAATTTCTGATTGATTGATTGATTGATTGAATACTTTATTAGACAGAAATAGTTATCTGAAAACAAAAACAAGTGAGAAATAGGCAATGGTGTAACAAAAATGTATCACTGACTCACTCTCTGCCTTTCACTCAGTGCGAAGTGCAGACACATGCTTAAGGCAGTGTCATTGCATTTACATCGATCCCATCGCCCGAGGGGCCTGGGTGGTCGTCTGAGACTATTGGCTTAGACACAATAGTGAGTGATCATCAATTATAAATATGATGACACTTATAAGTCAAAAGGCTTAGTAATGTGTTACCTATGATTGCACTTAATCTTGTTTATAACTGTAATTACTTAGTGTTATAAGCAGATCACAAGGCATTTATGCTTGACCCTATAAATCATTATAAAAACGCTTTAATGTGTTAGGACTATTATTTCAGCACCCATTATCATTCACTTGGAGGCCAGCTTTTGACGTAAGTACAGTTGGAGGCCATCGATATTGTCCTTTTCTTTTTGCTGAGGTTTGCGTGATCTGCGCAAAAGGACAGTTAACCCATTTTGGGCGGGAACCCCTTTTGGTGTTTTAAACATTGTTATAATTTAGCTATTGAAAAATAGCAGATCTACAAGCTCATAGCGCGCCACCGAGTGGCGCGCTACGAGCTTGTAGGTCTGCTATTTTTGAAAAATCGTGAAAATATTTATTTCAGAAAACTGGAGGATTTAGAAGGATTTTTTTAAATTTTGAGGTCAGGCCTAAATGGGTCAAATGATAAGGGACAATATCGGTGGCACCCAACTGTATGGTACTATGATATCATATTGACGACATCAGGGATGTCAATATATGGGCATTTAAGGTACACAGAGACAGAGATTTGTGGATTTATAGACCATTCACTAGAAAAGACCAAGCATCAGACATAAGAACCTTTTTAGTGCGACATTAACGGCCACGGCATGAACAGACATTGCGGAAGCTAGCATGGTCATCTGGTCATCGCCAGACGCGAGCGTGTAGCATGCGGCATAGTTGGCCAAGTCCGGGGTGCCGGCATGATCATCATCTAAGGTCATCATCACCTCACGCAAGCGTGAAATGTGTGGCCTAGGTGGTCAGGGCACGAATGACGCGTGGGGCGCCGGCGAGATCATCCAAGGGCATCGCTACACGCGAGCGTGTTGCATGCGGCTTGGATGGTCAGGTCGGGGGGAGGATGCCATTAGAGGTGCCGGCACGAACATCTAAGGTCATCAATACACGCGGGCGTGCAGTGTGCTTAGATGGCCAAGAGCAAATATATGTGATTAATTGCTTTGAAAACCAGCTCAGTGGCCTTGTGGTTAGTGTCCGCCCTGAGACTGGGAGGTCGGGGTTCAATCCCTGGCCGGGTCATACCAAAGACTCTAAAAATGGGACCCAGTGCCTCCCTACTTGACACTGACATCAAGGGTTGGATTGGGGGTAAGTCCCTGCGACATACTAGCGTCATGTCCAGGGGGTGTACTTGTACATCAAGCTGCCTCACGCTACAGAAACAGGAGATAGGCTCCTGCCCTATGGGCCTCATGGCTCGGCAAGGCTACTATTACTTAATTGCTTTGAAAATACTATGTTGTGCGGATGTTCTTCCTCTTCCTTGATGTTTGCCTTGATGCCTGACAGTGACATCCAGCACCTGGCCTGAAAATAGGCATTGAGATGTGCACACAATCTTCTCTGTGAACTGTTCCTTTATTCTGTGTTTTGATGAGGTGGAAGAACGTTCAAGCCTCAAAGGCATTGAGGAACTTACCAAGAAACTATACAACCTGCAAGAGCGTGAGATAAAATAATATTTTCATGCTGTCACATTAAGTGATTATCTTAAGAAAAGGTTTATCCCTCGTGGCCTCAGACAGCAGAAGGCACCTGCTTCAAGAGTGGTCGGCCTGGTTGCAGGTAGGTGACTAGTGGTTGGCATGGGTGGCACAGGGTGGAGTTGACAGTAGCCGGTGAGTTGTGCTTGGTTGTCTTCTGCTTGGTCAAACCTCCCGAACCTCAGTTCCAACTCGGCGATACACATGAGTGTACAAGTCTGAAGTTGATTGGTTTGATGGTTCTCAATATGCAGGGATACACAGACAGACAGACAGATCGAATTTGTCCCAGGCACAACCTGGACAGTGTCCGACCGCTTGGTCTCAAACTTCCGGGGCAGAGACGAATGGTTTTCGAGAACCGAAAAATCACTATATTATATAACTGTATCTGTCGGGCCGCAGGTCTGAGAATATACATATGTGTTCATGAGATGCACAGCTTTCCTAATTGGCCAACCCAAATCGTCGGCTTCACAAATTTGCGGAGTGTCATGTCACATTGTGCCACTGTGCCAGTATAAGTCCCCGATTGGCTGACACGACCCATGCACCGCGTTAACGGATTGAGCTTAGCATTAACATTTGTGCCAGTAAGGAGTATAAATGACCTGACATGCCCCTCCCCATGGCCCCAAAGAGGTGTGCGCCGTCCTAGCAATATAATTAGTGTGGTTGCTATAGGCAACATGCTATTGTTCTTTGGCCGAGATTTGTTTGTCAGCAAAGTGAACCTGCTTTTCATTAACTTTTGCACAACAGAAAGCTTTTTGTCATGTTTGACACACTGTTGTCATTGTTGTCATGCTTCACATGACATCGCAATAATATAAACGGTAAGACGGAATTCAGTTCCAAGTGGATTCTCCGTGACTCATATCAGTGCAACCGTAATTTCCCAGTATTGCACGTTCTAGGTTATAATGCCTTATATGTATGTTTATAATGCTTTATAGACATGGGATGCATAGGCTGTGTTGAAATAAGTATGAGTGGTGAATAATTAAGATACTTTAACTTATAAGTCATTATAAAATGCTTTATAATATCTTATGATTATCGTTTATTATGATTATGAGTACTTAGAAGTGATAATAACTGTAATGTAGTGTTACAAGCAGATTATCATGCATTATTACCGGAATTTCGGACTGAATAAAACCCAAAGTTGTGATCAGAAGGTTAAAGTTGCATCTGCATACTAATGCAGAGGAATCTGTAGGCGTAATCGGGGTGCTCTGGGTTCTGTTTGTCTCAGCATGTTTGTCCCTGTGCATAGGGAAACACATTGTGATGCTCTCAGGATCTCTCGTCTGTGATCAGATCACACACCCACACATTGACCAGATGCTCATCCATAGTCAATGAGCACAAAAACCCACTCCTCTAACAGCCCATAGACCCCATTAGCTTGGTGAGTCAGATGATCGTATGACTATAGGAGATCATCTGCACAGTGAGGGCAGGGCACCGCCCTGTTGCATCTGGCCTCCAAATATACGTTGCATCATCAGCAGGCAAGCCACGGCCATAAACAACTATAGGTACTGCAACTAATTACGAGCTAATGTTGCTCCTAAACGGGTGGTCATGGAAGTTCTCCCCAAAGACCAATGAGGATGCTCAGAGACATTATCCTCATTTGGTATTCTGTGTTGTATATGCACAAGAGACCCACACTCTAATTGAACAACGTTCTTTTATACGTACTCCTAATGTATGCCACTTTTTCCACTTCAAAACATTGTATAGAAAACATTTTAATGCAGATTTCTAATTAGGAAAGTAACAAAAAATAATAATAATATAACTTCTAGAAAGACCTCCCACCACCACCACCACATCCACAGCTGTTCCTAATGCGACAAGGCATTGTCCTGAGCAAAAATGTTTAAGTCAATTGGTCACTAAGTGATATGGGGAACCTATTGGCCCTTGCCATAAATACCATTTGACTAACATGAGAGCTGGTTGGTGGGTTTACTCATGTTTTGCTGTGCTGTGCCCCGAGGCTCGCCCTGGGCAGGGAGAGTAAATAGTGCTTACCTATACGGTGCAGAATCTCAATTGCTTTCCTTGCAGCTTCCCCCCCCCCTTTCCTGTTAAGTCACCAAGTATCATTTCAAGAGCTATTTTCAGCTGCAGAAAATCATTTTGTGTTCATTGGCTTGTACTGTTATCCTGTGAATTCAGCAGTATTCACAGTCCCAGGTGTCTCAAGTATTAGTCTGCAGGTCTCCAACAGCAACTGTGAGTTAGCACCCCCCACCCCCCCTCTAGTCATGTGTCACATTTGCGAGTATTGCCGGCTTTGTGTAAATGGTGATGCCCCTCGGCTTTGCCTACTTGCGGGACTTTACTATTCTGTGCCTATCTGGTTGCAACTCGGTCGGCTCAAGCGAACTTTGCAACGTTCGACACGGCAACTGTGGTGTCTCTCGTGCGGCTCAAGTTCGTTTGAGACGGCACCCCTCCGTTGCGGTCTAAGATTTGTTTTGGGCTTCTGCCTTTATTAATAGTTTCAAGTGAAGATTGACAGGAAAGAGGGAGAGAGAAGGGGAGAGACATGCAGCAAATGTCGCCATGAACGGGAGTGGAACACGCAACGTGCTGTCAGGCCAGAGCCTATATATGTGACATGTGCCTGGACCACTAGGCCACCGGGCGCCCCAAACTAGCCTGCAGCGGGATTCGATCCCATGTGGGTTGGGAGTCTAATGACTAACGAGGCACGCTACCGAGTTACCAGAAAGGGGTTTCTGGCTGTGTTAGAATGTGAGAATGCCCCGCATATAGGGGGGGCCAATCAGAGGTCAATCAGAGGCAGGCAGGGGCGGCTCTTTGCGTAATAGATTCACGCCCCACACACACATAAAGGTTGGTTTCAAGAATCAATTATCTTCAGACTTTCCCCATGTCTATTAGAGGCCACCTTTAATCTACAGCAATGCCAGTGAGGTCTAATGTTGCGTTCACATGGGCAGACGCAAAGACCCAAAGACGAATGGGAGTATCATTTGGAGCAGCTACATGCATCATTGTGTCTTTGCATCGTCATGTCGTTGGCTTCCATTGACAATGAATGGTAGACTGTTTAAAGCACTTCAATGTTAATTGTAAACAACTAATCTCACTCCCTTTTAGAAAAATGATTTAATGATTTGATGTACAATGACATTTTGTTGATTGACTTTGGGTGTGTGAGTGGGGGGCGGGGCTGTGAGGGAATACTAAGTTCCAAAGACATGAATGAGATTGAAACCATGTTCAGTGTGAGGCCTCATTCACATGTACCAAACACCAATCAAGCAATGTTTGGTCGTTTTTTTGGGCCACCACAATGCTTTTCCAATGGGAGTCACATGGTTTGATCAAACATTTGTGTTTGATTGCTGATTGCTGATTGCTCCCCCCTCAGGCTGCGTACACACCTAAAGAACAAATGTTCGGTCCGTGTGCGATGCCTGATTGCTATTTGATTGCTGCTCCAATTCATTTTCAATGGGAGTCACGTCGTTTGATCGGACAAACCTGTCCGATGTGGGGGCGGAGGGCACAACAAACACACCGGACACCTTGTAGTCAAAACAGCCAACGAACAGGGTGGGACTTCAGATCGGACAGAAGGGTGTTTTTTAACCGCCAACTAATAGGAGAGAACTTCCGTTCTTGACAGCACTGGGTGGGGTTTAGGCTGTAGTCTTCTGAGTTACGTGACACAGACTATTATATCGCTTGTTTGTATGTCTTCTTTTGGCTACGGCCGTGCGTAACTTGGAGAGTCCAAGTTGCGCACGGCTGTCTCCAGTGATGAGTCCAGTCTGGTACTAAGTTCTATTCTATATACAGAAATACAGGACGATAGCCAAAATATCCGTCGGTTCACATGCGCAAATATAACAGATGTACAAGTTATCGACACGAATGGTACTTAAAGTATGGTACACGGTGTAAGCTTGTAGATCTGTTTATTTTAAGCATGCGCCACCGCCACCACGCAAAGTTATGACGCGCGCACATGTGGGGGGAGAGACCCGATATATTTTATAGCTCTATGGGAGAGACGCAGACAGAGAAATATTTAAAATCATCCTGTCTCGCTCTAGCGCACGGCCGCACGCATAAAGAGCCAATGGAGCAAATGTTAAATAAGCTACAAAGGTGGTCCTAAATGATTAATTGATTACATCACTATAGCAAAAGACGTGATATAGGTCAACTGCAGCGGAGCTGTTCTGACTTGAAGCTTAACTGACCAGTACGGCTTCAAGTTTAAACCATAAGATGACATGGAAATGCCCGTCGATTTGATGCGCAGAAATAACATAGGCCTATATCGAATCAGGTTAAGGTGCACACATAGAAGAAAAGTCATTTTTATCGGGATTCGGGGATACTTTGTTGTAGGCTATGCACCAGCAGCAAGCACATTATTGTTCAAACACCTGCTCCTCTGTTCATCTGTTGTCTTATTTGGCTAATAAAATAATTATTAAGAATGAATGCAATTTCAAGTTGTTGCTGCAATCATGATTCATGTTGCTGTTCTCTTCTCTCTGTGTGACTGAAGGTTGCGCCCAAAAATTGTAGACAGTGATTTCCCGCACCCCCTCATGTTATTTTTCCCTCCGTCGTAAAATGACCTCTTTTCTTTTTTTCACTATTTGGTTCGCTTAACATGTCCACGTGTCATTTGTTTACATATTTGGTACGCTTTACAAAGTCCAGTGTGAACACCAAACGGACCAAAATCAAAATGCAAATATTTGGTCCTTGGTCCTTGATCCGGACCTTCTAAGTGAACTTTGAGTGTGAAAAACGGCCTCGACAAACTACCGCTAGCTGCTGCTGCAGTCAAGAAAACTACACTGAACATATGTGCATCTATTTCCGCGTATAGTAGCACCGCCCAAATCGCGCAAAGCATTGCGGGACATGGAGGCATCAAATCATAAAAATGTAATCAGTGGTCGGTCGGACAGATCAATGTGTCCGACAGGTGTGTACGAAGCCTCAGGCTTCGTACACACCTTTCGGACACACAGATCTGTCCGATGCCTCCATGTCTCACAATGCTTTGCGCGATTTGGGCGGTGCTACATACGCGGAAATAGATGCACATTATGTTCAGTGTAGTTTTCTTGACTGCAGCAGCAGCTAGTGGTAGTTTGTCGAGGCCGTTTTTCACACTCAAAGTTCACTTAGAAGGTCCGGATCAAGGACCAAGGACCAAATATTTGCATTTTGATTTTGGTCCGTTTGGTGTTCACACTGGACTTTGTAAAGCGTACCAAATATGTAAACAAATGACACGTGGACATGTTAAGCGAACCAAATGGTGAAAAAAAGAAAAGAGGTCATTTTACGACGGAGGGAAAAATAACATGAGGGGGTGCGGGAAATCACTGTCTACAATTTTTGGGCGCAACCTTCAGTCACACAGAGAAGAGAACAGCAACATGAATCATGATTGCAGCAACAACTTGAAATTGCATTAATTCTTAATAATTATTTTATTAGCCAAATAAGACAACAGATGAACAGAGGAGCAGGTGTTTGAACAATAATGTGCTTGCTGCTGGTGCATACAATTCACCGGAGACGTATAGCCTACAACAAAGTATCCCCGAATCCCGATAAAAGGGACTTTTCTTCCATGTGTGCACCTTAACCTGATTCGATATAGGCCTATGTTATTTCTGCGCATCAAATCGACGGGCATTTCCATGTCATCTTATGGTTTAAACTTGAAGCCGTGCTGGTCAGTTAAGCTTCAAGTCAGAACAGCTCCGCTGCAGTTGAGTTGACCTATATCACGTCTTTTGCTATAGTGATGTAATCAATTAATCATTTAGGACCACCTGTGTAGCTTATTTAACATTTGCTCCATTGGCTCTTTATGCGTGCGGCTGTGCGCTAGAGCGAGACAGGATGATTTTAAATATTTCTCTGTCTGCGTCTCTCCCATAGAGCTATAAAATATATCGGGTCTCTCCCCCCACATGTGCGCGCGTCATAACTTTGCGTGGTGGCGGTGGCGCATGCTTAAAATAAACAGATCTACAAGCTTACATCGTGTACCATACCGTAAGTACCATTCGTGTCGATAACTTGTACATCTGTTATATTTGCGCATGTGAACCTCGTACGCTGCCATTACATTTCTACTCTAGGCTACTCATAGACATATATGCGTCTACTATTAAAATCAATAGTGATCCCTGTAAAAAAGACATGCTTTTAGAACTAATTATTAATGCAGCCTCACAACTGCCGAGGCCCGACGGCTATTTTGGCTATCGTCCTGTATTTCTGTATATAGAATAGAACTTAGTACCAGACTGGACTCACTCACTGGATACAGCCGTGCGCAACTTGGACTCTCCAAGTTACGCACGGCCGTAGCCAAAAGAAGACATACAAACAAGCGATATAATAGTCTGTGTCACGTAACTCAGAAGACTACAGCCTAAACCCCACCCAGTGCTGTCAAGAACGGAAGTTCTCTCCTATTAGTTGGCGGTTAAAAACCACCCTTCTGTCCGATCTGAAGTCCCACCCTGTTCGTTGGCTGTTTTGACTACAAGGTGTCCGATGTGTTTGTTGTGCCCTCCGCCCCCACATCGGACAGGTTTGTCCGATCAAACGACGTGACTCCCATTGAAAATGAATTGGAGCAGCAATCAAATAGCAATCAGGCATCGCACACGGACCAAACATTTGTTCTTTAGGTGTGTACGCAGCCTCATCAAACAAAAATGTTTGGTCAAACCATGTGACTCCCATTGAAAATGAATTGGAGCAGCAATCAAATAGCAATCAGACATCACACACGGACCGAACATTTGTTGTGTAGGTGTGTACGAAGCCTGAGAGGCAGATATGCGGTCCTTGTCACTCAATTACAGCGCGACACAAGCTTATTCACGTATTCCATCAGTGATTGTGTGTGTGTTAATCAGACTCTCTGAGTGAGATTTTCTCAGACCTGAATTTCAATTCTGCCACTGTGAATACAAAATCATGTCACTCCACATTAAAGCACTATGGGAAAGGATGCTGAATCAGTAATTGTCTTGAGGTGCTTGTTCTGTTCTAAATTGATGGGATCCGGCCTGTTGTTGCCACTTGCCAGGAGCCATTGCGAGGGCGATGCTTGCCAAAGAGAACAGTTCTTTTTGGCAAGCGACGCAGACGTGGTACACTGGTACAGAGTACATAAACAAGCTTTGGTGAGGGAGACATAAGGAAGTGGATCCATCATTTATGATTCTCCGCCATGAAGAAAAGGCAGAAAAACTGTATAGTAGACAAGACACCCATGTACAATAAATCTTTGATTTATTATTCAATAAGTGAAAAGCATTGTCTGCTTGAGAGAGATGTTTCTAAATATTTGTCTCAATCCTTCGTGGTACAGTGTGGGTCTTCAACAGGGGGTCTGCAACCCACAGTGGGTCCTCAGAGTTATTAAAGTGGGGCCGGCAAATGTGTCATCGTTTTTTTCCCCATTCAAAAACATTTTTTGCCTGAAAATACACGCAACGTTAACGACTGACCCATTAAAAATAAAGTGTTTGCAATTGCGGGCCCCCAATCAGACCACTTAACC
Organism: Electrona antarctica; assembly: GCF_951216825.1. Lineage (NCBI taxonomy): Eukaryota > Metazoa > Chordata > Actinopteri > Myctophiformes > Myctophidae > Electrona > Electrona antarctica. The sequence continues at coordinate 27,505,524 of NC_136805.1, forward strand.
TTGGCAGCAGGTAATGGTCAGATGGGGTGGTGGGCCGATGCAGAACATATGAATCAGATAATGGTCAGATGGGGTGGTGGGCATAGACAGATGCAGTTTAACATTTTTCACAGGACTTACTTTACCCCACTCAGGTTACACAAGATTGATAGGAGCATTTCCCCTATGTGCCAAAGATGTAAGATAACAGAAGGCTGCCTATTACATATGTTATGGAGCTGCCCACTTCTGATTGATTACTGGAAGTTCATCATGTCTACTGTCTCTGATATCATAGAGGTTGAAATACCACATGATCCAAGAATTTGGTTACTGGGTGACGTTACGTTGATCAACACAAATTATTATAAAGAGTATTTTGTGTTACTCGCCAGTACAGCTGCGAAGAAAATCATCTTGGTTAATTGGAAATCTGAAAACTCACCTTCACAGAGACACTGGCTGAATGAGCTTTCATCATACTGTACTCCTGAAAAGATACTGTACAATGTAAGGAGAAAGCCTGCTACTTTTGAAAAAATATGGGGTAGGTTCTTTGAGGTTCTACCTTCAATATCTCCTCTGGGTTGATTTTGTTTTATTTATATTGTTATTTTTTTTTATTTATCCGAGTTGTTGTCAAGTGGTGTTGTGTACAATACAGAGTAATGAGAGCTGTGTAGTTTACCTTTCTGGGGTTGGGGTGGGGGGTGGGTGGGGGGGTTTGTTTTTTGCTGTTTTTTGTCTTTTTCTTTTGAGTTTGTCTTGTCTTGTTAAAAAAAAAAAAGGAAATCATGATTCTGTAATTCATTGTTTTGAATAATGATGATGTCTGCATTATCAATAAATAAACCTTTAAAAAAAAAAGATGGGGTGGTGGGCCGCTGCAGAACATATGAATCAGATAATGGTCAGATGGGGTGGTGGGCCGCTGCAGAACATATGAATCAGATAATGGTCAGATGGGGTGGTGGGCCGCTGCAGAACATATGAATCAGATAATGGTCAGATGGGGTGGTGGGCCGCTGCAGAACATATGAATCAGATAATGGTCAGATGGGGTGGGCCGCTGCAGAACATATGAATCAGATAATGGTCAGGCCTGGGCAGCGGTCCAGGCACCTTGGCTGGTAATCCAGTCTGGCAGTGTGCCGCGGGTTCGACTCCCGATCCCGACGACCTTTACTGCATGTCACCCCCCCATCTCTCTCCCCATTTCCTGTCAGCCTACTGTCTGTCCCTCCATGAAAAATAAAAAAGGCGAAAGCCAAAAACAAAAAAAATCAAACAGATAATGGTCAGATGGGGTGGGCCGCGTGCAGAACATATGAATCAGATAATGGTCAGATGGGGTGGGCCGCTGCAGAACATATGAATCAGATAATGGTCAGATGGGGTGGTGGGCCGCTGCAGAACATATGAATCATCAATCCAATATGTTCTGGCTTGGATAAATGGAACTAACCAACTAACTGTTGTATCCATACGCAGTCAAATCTATAGTGTAAATGTAACTCTGAAGAGTGTACAAGAGGAACCACATTGACCTCTATGGGTCTTGATTTGTTTATGCCTACTCTTTTTGGCTCAGGTTCTTTTTTTTATGTCAAATCTCTTTGCTTTTAATAGCCGGTCGAGAATATGGATGCTGGGGTTCAAGTGGTTAACTAATTAAAAGTTTTTTAATGTCAGTTCATAATCTCCCTCTGGATTACACCTTGTTAACAGTAAAAGATTAGATCACTTAGTCATCTTCAACAATGTCATGTCTGTGGCGTTAACACATTGCATATTCAAATGCTGTCATCTGTGTGATTACAGCTGCTCGATTGTAGACAAATGTATTCCAGGTTTACTGAGTCGAAATGAGTCAATCCTTTGGGGGAACACACACGTGTACACACGCGCATGCACACACACACACACTCACACACACACACACACACACACACACACACACACACACACACACACACACACACACACACACACACACACACACACACCACACACACACACAGGTTTGTACTACTATACTTGTGAGGACATCCAGATTTTAGGACAGCAACTATGATATCCGTTTTTGCCATTTATATAACTCATGTCTAAAAAGCCCCAAAGAGCCTATCTACAAGCTCCTTTTTGCCTTATATGGGATGTTAATGGTATGGTCACATATAAACCCTTATAAAACAAATAAGACAGCCGGTCAAGCAAGTGGATTAATGAATGTATATGTATAATATTTTAGGCCAATAAAGAAACTCTATACCAAATGTCCCACTCCACACCCCCGGCTGCGGGACTATATGAAAACTACCCTTTCTAGTGTGAGAACCAGGGAAATGGTCCTCACAGAGTCTATTTATCAAATTCTATACTTGTGGGCAATGTGGGGACATTTGAACATGACAAGTGACGCACGCACACACACACACACACACACACACACACACACACACACACACACACACACACACACACACACACACACACACACACACACACACACACACACACACACACAGTACAGTGGCAAGCTCTCACAGTACTGGAATTAAGCTGATCAAACTGTCTCCATATGCACTCATATGCAAGCCAGCTGTCTCTCTCTCTCTCTCTCTCTCTCTCTCTCTCTCTCTCTCTCTCATTTTTAAGAGCTACAATAATTAGTAAACAACTAAACAGATTGTACTACAAGTACTACAAGGCTAGGCTACAAGGCTCACCTGTCAACACTTGACCCAGTCGATTCTCTTAGCTATAGTCTTCAGTCAGAGGTATGAATGTGGTAACATTCAGTAAGCATGTAACACTAAATTTAAAATTTCAGACTTCTGTGTCCAACTGAAAATGTTGGACGCATTTGGCAACTCCATGCTGAAACGAGAACCGAACTTCATTTGTCTAGGCTATGCTCAATAAATATTTTTTTTAAATAGTACTGAATCTAACTTCAACAGTCCATGTCATGCTGAATCCAGAACCAAACTTCAGCAACTCCTTCAGCTGGTAAGAACAAGAGCACTTAATTCTGATTTACTGCGCCAACATTAAATTATTCATCTTGTGTGATGACAGCTGTGTCACACTGACCAAATTTGATTTCAATATTGTATTAATCTTTTCAAAGATCTTGTCAAATGTTTCTCCAATAATGACATAAGGAGGATAGGATGAAAGTATAAGTAGCCTTGGGAACCAATGGTTACGTCAGGAGCCTATTCAGCCTGTCCTATTTCAGCGTGAGGCAGCTTGATGTACAAGTAGGCTACATCCTCCGTACATGACGCTTGTATGTCGCAGGGACCAACCCTTGATGCTGAGTGCCAAGCGCGGAGACATTGGTTTGGAATGAGTCAGCCAGGGATTGAACCCGGCCAGACCTCACAATCTCATTCTTTTCGTTCCTATGCCACCAAAATGTGGAACGCCCTACCAACAGTCATTAAGACATGTGAATCCCTTGACCCCTTCAAAACCGCTCTCAAAGAGCACCTACGGACGGCTGCAATTCGAAACTGGCCCCCGTAAAATCGGAATCCCCCCCCCCCACCCTTTTTCCCCTCACTGTATATGTTTCTTTTCCCTTTTTACCTCCTTTATCATGAATTCCTGTTCTGTTCTTTGGCTATATAGAAGTGTCTATTTGTACGTCTCTAAATGTTTTGATGAATTGAACAAGGTGGACCCTCTTGTAAACAAGTGTAATGCTTTATGGTGTCGTCCACTCACAGTTAACAGTCTTTGTATTGAGTTGTGCTTGAAATGTACTGTAATTCTGCAAACTGTTAATACATATTTCAATCAATCAATCAATGCAGGGCAGACACGCTAACCGCAAGACCACTGACACTGGTTCCATGTTAAAAGTGGTTAAAACTGTTATGCCCTGATGCATGAAATGTGAAAAAAAAAAAAACAAACAAAAAAAAACAGATCAGTGGTGTCTCAGAGCATTCTGGTGCCCTAGGCGAGATCTCCGGGGGGGTGGGGGTGCGTGTGTGTGTGTTATTCGTTTCGCAGCAGAATAAAGCGCTATCTCCACACTGTTTGGCAGGTTAAATAACAACGACAGATGAACAAACAAGCTCTCTCATCTGGCAACAGCACAGACGACGATGACTCTACATGATGTGCCAGTCCGTCTGCTTGGATAACAACACAACGCTCGTGAGATTGTTCTGTCTCGCTCCATGTTTATGCCTATAATTTGGGTGACTTATAGGGCCTGTGGTTGAGGTTAATCACTGCACGATATATAGGGGACGGAATTGATAAAGCAGCTGCAGTGAGTATACACATGGGTTACTGTGGATTACCTACAGTATTTCCAACGGTTTTCACTGCAGCTGCATGAGCTTTGCCCTCAGTGGTGGTGGAAATGGATGGAGTGTAATTTAAAGGTGCAAATCAGGCGACTGTTGAAATGAGGAGCATACATGTGCTTTGTACAGGCTACGTGATGTGTACATGCATAGTACCTGGAAGCCAGTAATTGCTGATTGCTCTCTCCTCTCCATCTCTCTCACGCGCACGCATGCACGCACGCACGCACGCGCACACACACACACACACACACACACACACACACACACACACACACACACACACACACACACACACACACACACACACACACACACACAGTAAGTTCTATAGTATACCCTATTACACTGGCTCCAGTGTTCCAATTGATCGGTTGCATTTCCAATCAATTAGCTCTGCATTATTTAACCAGCAAATCTCAGCGGGACTAGCTAGTTCAGACAACCGCAATTATGTCCAAGCCTACCCCCAATCCTTTGGCAGGAAACCTGACTACTACGCTGCTTCCAGCTTTACACATGCTAATTTACGATCCCCTGCAGAACTCTGTGCTTTTGTGGGGGGTTCATTCAGACGTGCTACTGTATGGATCTATTTCATTCTGGAGTGGGATTGGGGGTTTGTTACTACTGAGAAATCAAAGCCCAGCTGTTACCATTGTTAATGTTTCCAAGACATGTTAGCAATGTTGCCATTGCTGGGCACCCTGTTAACTGGACAAAGTGGCAATATCCTGGGTTCAAATTGAGTTCAGGACCTGCACAGCATGTCATCCACAAGGAAGAATGTTATTAACCACTTCCATCCTCACCACAATCTAAATACAGACTTGGCCAAACCCAGCAAAATGTAAAAATTCAATTTTGCTGGGTGGTTAACCACTTCATATAAATTTCACACAATAATAGCAGCCAATATGTACACGTCGAGTCTGTGATCTTAAGACAGCTGGATAGCTGGATAGTCTGAGCAGGCTTGACTGGGGACAAGCACGACATCATGGGTGTTTTGTATCATCAGCTACACCAGTTTTGAATGCCATCAATGCATTGAAAGGGACAAAATCACATTTAATCAGAGCATTCAATGCTCCAGTAGACGCGTCTAGACCTACTAGATCTCAGTAGTCAGTAGGCTGCATTCTGTGCGGTTGATCACTGTTGTCAACTGACTACGTGGCCGCTTGGCCGGTTAAAACTGATATGAGGTTAGGGGATTAATGGATTACGTGGCAGGTTAAGACTGAGGTTAGGGTTAGGATTAGAGTTAGATTTAGTGTTAGGGTTTGTAATGTCGGACAATCAACGCAGAATGCAGCCTACTGAATTTCTCCAAAACGTCACAATATAACGTTTCGCGCTGGGAACGGTTGCGGTAGGTCAGCATCTACTGGAGCATTGAATGCTCTGATGATTAAAGGTGATTTTGTCCCTTTCAATGCATTGATGGCATTCGAATCCGCTAATTTAGGGTTGGAAAAAGTATACATATACAGATTACAGAATATATACGTACATGCAGTAGAAAGCTGGCCACGGTATAGGCTATACATACAAAAGCATTAAATACTGTATGTGCTGAACTGTAGCAATTCTGAGACAAAACAATCCAAAGATTGTACAGGAGATGTGCAATAGAACTGTACAAAAAAATAAATTAAATACTAACAGATTAAAGACCGGTGACCTGGCAGTTTGGTCATCATTCAGGGCTCTGAATGTCTGTGGAAACTGAAAGACTCTGTGATATTCAGTCAATGGAGATTGATCCAAATATTTGCAGGGTCTCACATTTAACCCAACATGTCCCAACAGGAGTCTTACATAACATTTTCCCTTCCACAAATATAGCAACGGCCAATGTCTTATTGCCTAGACTAGAGGTTACCACGTAAATAGTTTGCAAAATGAAACCTTGTTTGGTAGTTAGACTGCTATTGACATTGGCATGCGTGCGTGCGTGCGTGCGTGCGTGCGTGAGATAATGCCACATCTGGTTATCCTGTATGCAGACATACTGTGCTGCACCGTCTATAGATTGTCAGCAGCACTTGGAACCTGCCAACACAGTGACAGCTCTCATATGGAACACTTTACTTAGCACTCCCCCGGGTATCAAGGGAGATGACCATCTGTGATAGCATCACTGCCTGGAATATATCCTCAAAAATCAAGGAACTTTGTGAATATGGCTTGCACCAGTTCCCTGGTGGTGCCTATTCGACGTGTTGGTTAAAATTGGCTTTTCAATCATCTTCTTAACCACACATTATCTGCTCAAAAACATAGGAGGGAGGGGCTGGAAGTGGGCGTTTGGATATGCAATCTCATCCTTCACATGGTCTCTTGACCTGGTTTAATACAGTTTAATAATGGAGCTATTGGTACATTAAATACACTCCCTTTCACACTATACCAACAGTGGACATCGACATTAATCACCGCACCTCAAGTTAAATACACAGCCAAAGCCTGTGCCAGATTTAGCTCTGAAGCCATACAAAATGACCCGTAACACACAGGATTTTAGGGTGTATAAGCTATTAACTTAAGCTATAAAATCAGGTTGCAGGGTGGGGTAGGCAGGTAAACTCCATCCTTCCGTTTCTTTGGACTTGTGCCATGGCTGAAGATCATGCAGAGTCCATTACAGTGGACTTAATAAACTTGAACAGGAATCTTAAGTGTGTGTCCTGTGGGAAATCTGGTGACCCCCATCTCTGACCACATCTGAGCCTTTGCAGGAGAGAAGGGGGTCAAGTGATCCATCCGCCATCCGGATTTGATTAAAGCCTTTTTCATTTCCTAGCTTGTCCGGTGTCAAATATTACAGCCCATCATGTTATGGAAATAATTCACTTGAGCTCCCTCGAGATGTCATGTGCAGATGTTGTATGCCCTTGAGACAAGAGAGGTAAGTATGTAGGCCTGTGTCTCTACAGCAATGGCGCGTGTGCATGCAGTGTATGCACAAAAAAGGTATTCATAAAGCCAGGGAGGGAGTTGTTAACATCTGGTTCTATTGAACTGTAAGTAAGCACATTGCTGAAGGGATAGATGTTTACGTAATTAGCAACCTTGAGGCATGAAGTGTTCTGCATAACAATACCCATCTACAGTATACGGGTGATTCCAGTGCCATTTCAGCCTAGTAACATTTTCAAAACAAAATATTTTTTACAGGATTTTTTATTATTTTCTGAAAGAGGACATATTGTCAGAAAAACATATTTATCCAGCTTAACGCATTGTTCAACATTTTCCAAATAATATCCATTTACATTGTAACAGTGGGGACAAATGTTGGACATATAGTAACAGGGGGGGCACATTTTATGATAAAGATGGCCTTCATGTAATGAAGAATATGGTACCACATTGTGAACAGAGTGATTAGTGGATATTAATGTATGTACGTCTGTATGTAATCCTTTTTCCTGTACGGACCGAAATAAAATCTATCTATCTAACAGAGTAACATTTTAATATATTTATCAACCATATTTTCAGAATTATGAAAATCTATCAATTTCCTCTTATATTTAAGCGTAACAGGGGGGACATGTTATGCTTTACCAAATCAGTAGGTCTAATGCAACATAACACATTGAAAAAAAGGCAAATTAGACAGTGATACATACACTTCTTGTAGGGTTATCCTTAAATATATGCTACTTTCTGAAGTCATTTGGCTAGAGAAATAGTCAGGGGACATTTACAGGTGGATTTGCATCAGCGTAACAGCTAGGGGGGACAGTAAAGTCAGGGACAAGATTGATTTCAAGATTTTAAGCAGACAAATTACATTTATCACAATTAGCCTTGAATTTGATTAGATATATTTGTAACTGAAGCTGAATAAACATGGCAGGGGACATGGCATTTTAGCATACCTCTACTCAAATCAAAGGGATTATTTGATATTTATTTCACCCTGAGCGCCGGGTACAAATATATTTTTCCTATGGTACCGTGGAAAACCTTTAATAGTATAAGATAAGCTTTTTGAATTTGTGTTTTTGCTTATTTTACACAAGATGTAATGCTGTATTATGTGACCTGGGGACACAAATGGCACTGAATATTAAGTTATTTTATAATGATCGACCCATACATTCTGTACACACACTGATGTTGCCTACTTTTCACTTCTATGAACAGTGCGTCCTCTTAACCACTTCCAACATGGCGTCCCTATTTTGTGCATGTCATTATAGTCGTAATGTGTCCAAAAAATAGCGAAAATAGCAGATCTAATAAGATCACAATGCTTTGTGTCGCAAGATTCGCAACACATTGTGATCTTGTAGATTGGCTGTGGTCGTGGTATGAAGTATATAGGGCTTAAAGCTCAACTACATAACTTTCCAATAACCATGTAGACCTGTGGTTCCCAAAAGGTGGGGTCCAGGGACCCTCAGTGGTCCTTGACGGGGTTCTAAATGTATCCTTGCATGTCTGTAACTCTGAGTGTACAACTGGAACCAAAAGGACTTGTACACGCTCAGAGTTATCATTGCATACAGAGTTGTAGACCTGTCATATTGCATTTGAGCACCCTGAGTTTTGGGGTCCTTGAAATAAATAAAAATAAATCAGAGAACCACTGCTGTAGACTCAAGGGTTTCATTGTTAGAGGGCTTGTTGTGATTTAGGTTGACCATCTGAATGGTCCCTATAGACTCCATCTCTAAACCAAAGGAGTGGTGGCTGGCTGGTGGGTGAGTATCAGCTGAGTCGCAGGCACAGAGAACATATGTGACCAGATTTGACTGAGAGACTTTTTTTTTGTTATATGAGTTAATAGCACAGGCAGACTCTTCACATACTAGAGCATGTCTGAAATAAGTGTCAGAGCTGAAAAAATGTAAATATGAAGTAAATGCCCAAATATGTAGCTAGGTGTAATGTTAGAGACCACAGAAGTGAACCTTTCAAGCCTGTTTTCTCAACTCGCTGTTTTCTGCAAAACATTACTCTATAAGCCATATCTCCAAAACTGGTGGGTCAAACTGAACAACCAATATGTCAATTTGAAGCTATGATTCCCTGCTTTCATATGACATGAAAAAAACGAAAATTCAAAAAAAATCCAATGACAGTCCCTCAGTCAAATTTAGTCACATATGTCAACACCAGGACATATTACACATACATTCTGAAGTTTATTACAGACACAGAAAAACATATACTACAGTATGAACAGTGGATATATATGACGTCCCTAGCAGATCTGGAAACAAAGATAAGAATAGAATGAATAGGAACAAGCTTTACATCCCATATAATTTCACACATAGTCAGTCTCTCTGATACAGTAGTGGACTGTCATCATATCATGTATCCATATGCTTACACAGATGAGTGTTTCGCCACACAGTCAAGCAGCTAAGGTCATAAATAATGACAGGTCCCACTACTCATGGTTAACTGGACCACTGGCCCTGGTCAATGCAGGGCCTCTAGCAGTGAAACCCCTGAGTCTGCAGAGTCAGGGAAGAGTGGGATTTGTGTGGTTAAGTTGAGCGGTGTTCCCCTTTAACTGGCTCCACAGTTTGGATGACCCCTTCTCCCTCATCAGTATTCACAGAGTCCCCCGTGTTCTGAGAAGCACTTGATAAGACTTGTCACAGTCTAATTTATCCTAAGATACTCTGTGTTGAATGCTGGCTGACACTGTACATATATCAGTCTCATATTCCATGTTGAGACTGGAGTCCATCCATATATCCATTGGGGATAGATGTACATTCAAGCATAATTATATTCTCTGGTGATAAATTGTAAATTTGTACCAGTGGTGGTGACTGCACCCCAGTACAAATGAAAATTGCTCAGTCAAATTTGTACTTGAGTTAAAGTTGCTTTAACAAAATAGTTAAGCACTCAAAAGCTTTTATAATCATAATAATAATAATAATATAATCATATAATAATTTAACGTCAAAGCACATTTTCCTTTTAATGTCAATGCACTGCTGTATTGAAATTTAGAACCCCCCCCCCCGAATCAAAGAACACTCGAAATTAGTTAAAATATCATTGCTACGTGTTGTGAACCCTGTACACTCAAGACACGCTCCATATATGGCCAGTAGCCTACAGAATTCATTCCATATGTTGATCTGACCACCCCATGCCAAAGCGCCAGCGTCTGCCATCTGCCGTCACCCAGGCAGATGCGAAAGGGCAAGGTCGCTTCTCACCCTCAGGGCATCTTACTGGTCCATATACTCTGTGTGTGTGTGTGTGTGTGTGTGACTGTGTGTGTGTGTGTGTGTGTGTGTGTGTGTGTGTGTGTGTGTGTGTGTGTGTGTGTGTGCATTTGTGTGTGTGTGTGTGTGTGTGTGTGTGTGTGTGTGTGTGTGTGTGTGTGTGTGTGTGTGTGTGTGTGTGTGTGTGTGTGTGTGTGTGTGTGTGTGTGTGTGTGTGTATATACAGTATGTATAGCCTATATATTGTGGCGACTGATGCACCAAAGACCAAACTCAGGAGTCACGTTCACAAGGTGCTAAACCAGGGCAAATTTATCAACAGAAAATTAAACACAGAAAGTCACTTTTTCGGGAATGGCCGCTAACAAACCTACGCCTATACAGCTTTGAAAACAAACTAAAAACTAAAATCATATGACTTCTTCCGAAGTTGTCCGACCCTGCTTTTTAGCAACAAAGCCTGGGAGATTGTCAAAAGTCTCAAAACGCTTTGCAGGTCTAGGGTGACCTTAGAGACAAACCCTCATTACCTTCAAGTCGTTATTCTTGATTCGTTTATCCTTTTGTTTTGCATTTTGATATTGGCCACTCGGGAGCTATTGCTTGTCTGGAGGTCCCCTCATTTATGATCCTTCCTGGGGCTGCTTCCTTTTCTCTTTCGGTCAATGGTTTTTTCCTTCTATTCTATTGAGGATCTAAGGAGATTATTATTATAATTCTTTTGTGCATTACACTGATGATGATTAACAGAAACAGTGATGTTCAGCTGATTTATTTAATTCAATAAAGCAAAATTAAACCCATCTAATAATGGCAAATTGGAGGTTAGCCTGTATGTGATGTCGTGTGTATAATTGATGTGTGCTCAGTACAACAAGCAATAATTCATTTTTCATATACAGTACGCGCAGTGCAGAACGCATGTTGCTAACCTCTGTGCTAACCTCTGTAACCTCTGTGCTAACCTTGCTAACCTTCAACAAGTGGTATAAATAGTTATTCATCATGTTGCTTATGGGGACAGAGTGGCATTCCGACGCACCGCCACGACTATGTGGCTTCGACTATGTGTGTTTAGGGTTAGGGTTAGGGACAGGGGTAGTAATGCGGCGAGTCAGAATGGTGATGCGTCGGAATAGCGGGCTTCAGAATGTAACCGTTGCCTATTTCAGCCTCCATGTTGCTATACAGCTATAACTCTTCTCTTTGCCGTTACATTTTGAGACCTGTGCAAAATGTCTGTCAATCAGTGTAATGCATCAACCTCACAGAGACACTTTTATTGTACTGAACCCTGAACCGTACTGTATGTGCATATACATAACTGGCAATATAATGATTTAAAAGCCCATGGAGTGAGGGAGTGGCAGACAGTCACTCAGCACTTATAGTGCATGTACACTGGAAATGGTTATTAAGGAAACATGGGTAGTAATTACTTACAGAAACGTATTGCTGGCAATCAGTGCCGTCGCTACGTATACGCGCAATACGCACTGCGAGTAGGGCAACACGCCGAGGGGGGGCAACAAAAAGTGCCAAGCCGACCCTCAAAATAACACATTTCTCCACGGCTCTGCCACATAATAACGGGCGGCCGTGTGTGCGTCCTCACAAACAGCGAAAATAGCCGATCTGGTTGAGGAATAGCAGCACTCTCGTCGGGAGGGGGGGCAGCACAAAATAATATCCTACGAGTAGGGCAACCAAATGGTCAGCTACGTCCCTGCTGGCAATTCAAGCCAAATATTCAAGTGTACCAAGTGGTAAGAGAAGGTGTCAGTAACTACAGTAACGGTGAAGAAACACGGTGACGGTGGTTGTCAAACTCTATAGTTATATCGCTGCCGCTGGATCACTTACTGGGCCCATTGAGGGTTTGTTTCATGTGCTGGCTGCATACTAATCTGTGTTAAGATGAACACACGGAACACATCATTAGTTCGGAAACAAGCCTCCAGCACAGCACCATGAGCTTGCTGGGAGACTTTAAGTACAGTGATTGATAAGTTCCTGATTGCAGGTTCAGTCAGCTATATTTACTGTAGATTTACTACAGTGGTCTGTCATTTATTTTGAGACCCAAGGTCCCGTTCCAAGAAACCACGATCATGATTGATTACAAAGATACTGGAGGTAAGGTCAATAAGGGTGCAAAGCATCGCATTTTTCGGTCAAAAATCTGTTCATTTCGGCAAATGGCGCTTTTGAAGTATGAAATGGGCTTAATGTTGTTGTGACATCGGCCTTGGTATTGGCAGACCTGACACCTTGTGATGTCATTACTGCTACAGTATCTGTGATTTGTAGGCGTGTCATCTCCTTTATGTCTTGTTGTTTAACATAAATATATGTTCAACAACAAGAAAATGAATTGTCACACTGTCAACAGGGAGTGATGCACGCGCGCACGCGCGTACGCACGCACGCACGCACGCACACACGCACACACACACACACAGTGAGAGAGAGAGAGAGAGAGAGAGGGAGAGAGAGAGGGAGAGAGAGAGAGAGACTGCTCTTTATCGACTTCCACTGACTCTCACCTCTTTGGATCATCCCGTTACAGCTCTGACTCAGATGGCAGTGACAGATCTGTTGTCAGGTCTGTCAGGGCCATAGATGTGTTTTATTTGGAGTGGCCTACGGGTTACAGAGCCCATTCTGTAGGACTAAAACATTCCCCACAGCAGTAGTGGCGCGTGTCCAACCAAATCTATATAACCCTAAGTGACACATGAAGCCCCCCCCCGTCCCCCCCACTACATTTTTCCCATGAGACCTTTAAAAGATGTAGATGTACAGCTAGAATTCTAAAGCACACGATCAATCGATAACAACATTAAAATGCCAAATAAACTGAAATAAAACTGCTTTACATTGTGCTATGGAAAGGTTATCTTAAAGAGATATGTTATTTAAATATTTCAACAGCCTGCTTCCCCAATCTCCTTAGGTAAGATGATCCATAATTTAGGAGCATAATTTGAATAATGCTGCATCTTCACTTTTGGTTAAGTTTATGCATATACTAAGCCTGCAGGAGACATATGCCTTGGAGTCCCCCTTTCGCGCGCGTGCGCACTCACACTCTCACACTCTCACACACACACACACACACACACACACACACACACACGCACGCACGCACGCGCGCACGCACGCACGCACGCGCGCACACACACACACACACACACACACACACACACACACACACACACACACACACACACACACACACACACACACACACACCACGTTCCAGGATAATAGATTCTGTATTACAAGTCAATAATAAATGAGATCTCATCCCGCAGGGACGAGATGTGTGTGCTACACCCAGCTGAGTGCTGCACAGGAGCTCAGATATATTGATTGCTGGGGCCAGGAATCGAACCTGGGTGCTTCTGCTTCCCAGGCGGTCTCTCTGGCCATTCAGCTATATGGCTGCCTCTTTTATTTTATTTTTTTATATATATCCCATGATGATGAACCCATTTTTTCACCCAGTGTCAATTATCTAATGTAATCCTGGGCGCTACACTTCCTCTGCCAACCTGGGCGGACCACGGGCGCCACGGGTATGGGCACTGATGACACGGAGGAGGGAACACACCCCCAGCGCCCACAGCGTCCCCAGCAGGAATCAAACCAAGGACCTTCTAGCTGTGAGGCGACAGCACTATACCGACTGTACCACCGTGCCCCTTCTATGCTCTTATAGTTGCATGAACATACAGACAAGACAGTGGATGAAAGTAAGTTATGATTTTGTGATTTTATGGGCTGCCCCCCCCCCCAAAAAAGACAAGGCGAAAGCCTGTGATATTTGGCGCCCCCTATTGGCACGAAGCCCGAGTTGTGAAACTGCAGTAGAAGCCAGGGCCTTGAAGGAACAAAACAACAGGGAGTCTGTGATGTAGGCCTGCAGCCCTGACCCGTAGAGCACTTTAAACAAGTAGAAGGACGGTAAACATTGATTCTAGAAGACACAGGAGTCCAGTGCAGTCTAGCTAAGACTGGATTGATGTGTTCTCTTTCTTTCCATTCTTTTTTGCTAGCAGCAGAGCTTTGTATAATAAACTGTAAACTTTCAATGGACTTTTTTTTCAATGAGACTTGTAAAAAGTTTGGTTGTACTTTGGAAGTATTGCTGTTTTGGTTACTTTGTTTAAAATGTTCACACAAAATTAGGGATGCACCGATATGGAAATTCTTAGCCTATAGTATAGGCCAAGAATTTCCATATCGGTGCATCTCTAATTTTGTGTGAGAAATGTAAATCTTTTATTACAATTTAGCCGATACTGATACCGATATGTTTATTTATTTTTTTATGTTTTCATTTCCCCCTTTTGTGCCAGGGAAACAAATACATCTTCAATACAATAAATAAATGGTCAGAATCTACAGCTTGGTAGGCTGCAGATAACCAACACACGAACATAGCCAACGCAACATGTATGATGATAACCAACACATCAACATAGCCAACGCAACATGTACAGTATGATTATCAACAACAGATAAATATTGGCAAAATTAAATTCTCATAGTCAGTACTGTAGTATATATTCCAACATACATAAGTAAAGGGGCCAGGTTGCTTTGTGCCCTTGTGCTCTACTGCTCTTCTCTTGAAGCAACAATGATTAGCCGCAGGTTTCATTACTTTGCATTAACACTGGACAAATTGTATTCGAGAACCGTTTAATCACATTGTGATTGTGTGTGTGTGTGTGTGTGTGTGTGTGTGTGTGTGTGTGTGTGTGTGTGTGTGTGTGTGTGTGTGTGTGTGTGTGTGTGTGTGCACCGGTGGTCTGTGGATTCTTATCCAACCTTGTTTTCCATCAACCGGGGAATTTTTAGATTTCATTACTTGATTTGATTTAATTACTCGATGATTTAACCGACAGATTGGATTTGAGAAGCCAGGGAAAGCCAGTGGAATTGTTCAGCTGCCCGACAGAGGAAGGCTGAGTGGGTTCTGGGCAACTTGCAGGTGCAAATGTGTGCATAAGTAAGTGCATTTCTAGCCAAGATACATTAATGAAAAAGAGCATGCATTATGATATGTGAATAAATACATATAGATTTGAAATGTGAATGTTTACACTTTAACCAATTAAACTACTTGGTCCTCTCCTTTTTTCTCATCACCAAAAAAATAGCCTCTCTACAAGCTCACATGTTGCAATGCGACAAGTTGTGAGCTTGCAGATGTTATAACTTCACCAAAGGTTTGCCTATTTTCAGGATCACTATCGTTTCAAGAATAAAGTTTATAGTTTTTAACATTAACTGGTGTCCCTATTGTGAGCATGTCTAGAGGCAAAAATGTGACACCTTGGTAGCTTTCTAGTCCTGAAAAGTTGCAATGCGAAAATGGAAGCCATCGTTCTCACGATAATGAAAATCTAAATCTTGTTTAAAAAAAAATCTGCCTAATGATGATGTCACTGGAAGACGGTTTCTAAACTGCCCACAACCCTCCTATGAGACACAGACTGAGAAAATCGTGCCATTTTTTCATGATTATTAGTGAGGACCTATTATATGAAGATAGGTTGAAAAGTGGTGAAGTGGTCCTTTAAGTGTTTAAGGCATGTTGGCAGTAAGATAATAAGAGATACACATCTGGTGGAGTGGAAGCAGAAGGTTGAAATAGGGCAATAACATGGTACAGTACTACATGTTCTACTACATGCACCACCAAACGTAAAACACTGAACTGCTTTGACAATGAAATGCCCATGTGAGCACTGAGAAGCAGCGCTTCGAGACTGCACTTACAACTTGATTAGCGTTGATTTTTTCTGTCCTCAAAGGACTGACCTTGCATATCACCTTGCGGGTAAGGTATACAGTATGTGGACTAGGGCTGCACAACATATCATTCCGGCAGCATCGACATTGCAATATGTAGTGGACGGTACTAGTGGTGTTTCATTAACTTAACATCAACCTTTCAAGTTCATTAATTTATCAATGGACCATAAAAGCCATTCCGTACTTGTTCATTGTCTACAAACCAATTCATTTCATCCATGCTCATGCTCTGTTAACCCAGGTGCATGCCCAACCTTACCCCAATTAGCTGTTATTTGTTTCTACCCCACGATGGAAATGTGTTATCCTTTTAGCCTAAATGTCTTACTATACCGCCTTGCTTTTTACATTTCTGACTAATAAAGTATTCAATCAATCAATGAAAGCCTATTATCTGATTATCTGAGGTGTGCCACTAGTGCACAAAACAAATACAACAATAAACTACCAGTAAGATGCCTGAGGGCGAGCAGCGACCTCACCCTTTAGGGCAGGCGTGCAGGCATCCGCCTCGTTTACGGCAGACTGCTGGGCGAGTGCTGGCGCTTTGGCATTGGCCATGGCTTTGGCCATATTCCAATATGGAATGAATTCTGTATTGGCCATATAAGGAGCATGTCTTGAGTGTACAGGGCTTGATGAGGCCAGATCAACATGTGGAATGTCAGAACAGTATATGGAGATCCAAGGGTAGTAGCGGGGACATTCTCTTGAGTGTACAGGGTTTGATGAGGGCCCAGGTAGGGCCGGGCCTTAATTTTCGGGCCTGTTGAGAACTCGCCGGCTGCCGGGTGCGGCTGCACTAATAACTTTGGGGTAGGCCCGTCAGTTTGAATGGACAGGTATATAAGTCAATGGGAGACATCGAAGAGGAGGGATGGATGGGGAAGGTTCAACATATGGAATGTCAGAACAGGTTCTGACATATATCCATATATGGAGATCTGAGGTCTGAGGTCAGATGTAGTTGCTGGCCAATATTGATGGCGTCAGGGATCCCCATATATGGGCTTAACTGCGACAGCAGGTCGCATTTTTATGACATCCCTGATGATGTCACGTGATGTGACGATGACCTGAGGGCTTGCCTGGTGTGACACAATGACGGGAAATGCAAGATGCCATAGTAAATGCGACCTGCGGTCGCAATTAGTAGTCATAATATTAGTAGTTTATTGGTGTATAATAAAAATAATAATATTGGTGTTTATTGGTGTATAATAATAATTATTGTTATTATTCAAATTATTGAGGTCCCTTCTATTTGGTCAGAACTTGACAAGACCTTTCAATGTGCTGCTGCACATTCCTAACCAGTGTACTCTCTGCTGCCCCATCTGGCGGAGTCAGGTTAGCACATTCCTGGAACTTGCCACAAAGCACTTTCAAATTGGACTCTATCCCGTCCCTTAATCACTTCAAGGCCAAGGCCAGAGACTCCTGTGTATCCTGTGTCTGCTCATTTAATTTATAGGCTGGGATGCATTGCTTTGAAATGACCTTTGTTATATTATTTATTTATTTAATGCTGTGCACTCGGCCCCACCGGAAATGAAAATGGGGTCTCCTCAATGAGTTGAAATAAATTGAATGAATGAATGAATGAATGAATGAATGAATGAATGAATGAATGAATGAATGAATGAATGTGATTTGATTTGATTTGATTTGATTTATTCATGATACAATTCATAAAAGAGCAGTACAGAATTATCAGGATTACACAAAAAGTCAGAGGACGTAATTCCATTGTGATCCAAATAAATAAATAGTTACAGCATATGGTAAGAAGAACATGTGTGTACTAACATCCCAATACTAATGACAGGCCATCATAGATCAGTAAACCAAATGGATGGATTTTGTTCCAATCCTCCACCCCTGAATGAATGAATGAATGAATGAATGAATGAATGAATGAATGAATGCATGAATGAATTAATGAATTAATTAATGAATTAATGAATGATCATAATCATCATCAAATAGCGAAATGGCTTCTTCAAGTCACATTGCAAAGGATAGATAGCTGTGGCAAGTTGGGTCAGTTAAACACATTAAACACTTCTTGATAGAAAATTAAAACTAGTAATTGCATTTTTGTCTCCACCAGGCCGAAGGCATGGGGAGAGAGTATGTTTTTTCATGACTGATCTGTTGGGAAAACAGTATAGTAGTCCATCTGATAAATAACATCCCAGTGGTCAACCATAGTCGCTGTGCTCTAGAATGCTGACCTGATACCACCCGGGCCGGTAGCATTGACCTCAGTGATCATTATAGTCCGGCAGTCGAGGTGGACGGGTGGGAAATTTGGTATATAGTCTTTTTTATTGGCCTAAAATATTATCTATATACATACATTCATTAATCAAATTGCTGACCGGCTGTCAGTATTGGGCAATCTTTTCAAAAATGTCAAAAATGTCTAACTTTCCTTTTGCTTTAAGTAGCATGTGACATTTCCATTTTTGTCCAAAAGTTGATTTTCCAAAAGTCGAGTCCAGCATGTATAAAAATGAAGTTTGATTTAATTCACCTCCTTTACCCATTGCTGCAAGTCCGTCCAAACACAGCTGCTTCTGATTACAGAACTACTCCGTTTTTAAAGATGTGGTGAAATGGTTAATTTGGGCACATTATTTTGAAGTTTCAGCCTCAAAGGGCAGAATCTTAGTTTCTGAACCAATCAGAGCGTCGCATCCCTCCAGGCTATGGGATGGAAGTCTGTTTCATGCATGACCACATGCAGTGTAAGTTTAAAACAAGTAATACACTGTCTGGATGTCATCTTGAATGAGATTAAAAACGTATATTAGCGCCCCTCACTTCACACGGGTGTGATTTTTCATTTCACTCACTACACCTTTAATCTCATTCAAGATGATATTCCATTCGTTTTAAACTTAATCAGCAGGCTAAAATTATCTGAAAACATTATAGGTCAGAAATAAGCCACAAGCTTTGGTGCCCGTCTCTCTCTGTGACTTTGTAAACAAACAAACTGCACACTGCACGTGTCACGCATGTAGCGGATCTACATCCCATACCCCGGAGGGATGCTACGTTGTGATTGGTTAAAAAACACAGCTTTCCGTTTCAGAGTGAAAACTACAAAATAAAATGCCTGCATTTTTCATTTCACTACGTCTTTAAGTGCTTTGCACTTAGTTTGCACCCACTGCAGTTTTTCTATCATCCAAATAGAGATCCACGTACCAACCACACCTTCTCCCAGCTTGTCACCAAGGGGGTTGGACTCTGTTTGTTCAGTTCTGTTTGGTTAACACCACAGTACCCACCAGGCTGCCTGTTAAACCTTGGATTGCCTGTCAAACATGGATTTCCTGACTGCCAAAACCCAGTTTGTCAAGGAGGGCAGACAAACCTCAAACACGGTCACCGTCGGCACTAAGAGCCCCGCAGGCTTGCATGCTGAGCCCTCTGCTGTACTCCCTGTACAAACACACAACTGTGTGGCCAGGCATACCTCCAACACCATCATCAAGTTGGCCAACAACACAGTGGCGGTGGGCCCGATCACAAACAGCGACAAGAAGGCCTATCTATCTGGAGGAGGTGGCAGACCTGCCACCGTGGTGCCAGCTAGGGCAACAGCCTCTTCTTGAACGCCTGTAAAGCCAATGAGATGATTGTGTATTTTTGTATACGGTGGCAGTGGGCCATGACTGACGGGATACCAGTGGAGAGGGTGAGCACAACAGTGTGGACTTGTCATGATGTAGGCACAGACAGACACTGTGGTGAGGATGGCTAGGCATGTGCCTGTATGCCACCTCAGACTGCTGAAGATCCTGAAATCCTTCAACTCATAGAGCATTCTGATGGGGGGCATTGGGGGCTATGACCACTTGGTATGAAAATAGCTCTTTCAGGGACCAGTGAGCCCTGCAGAGTGTGGTGTGCTCGGCAGAGCGCACCATGCACTTCCCTCCCTTCACGACTCATACCCCAGTAATGTACTTTAAAAGGACCCACATCATACCAACAATAGCTTGTTTGCGTCACTGATGTCAGGCAAAACCCTACACTATCATAGTGTGTGTGTGATATAAGCCTACGGTATATGCAATCTCAACCATAGAATCCAAAGCATTTGGTTAAGTTTCAATCCTGCCAGAAATATACTTTTTCAGTTTCTGTTCCTTGAAACAATTCCCTGCCCTGGAAAACTGTGATAAAAAGGAATATTTCACACAGTATAAGATGCTTAGCTAAAAAGAAGCAAATATTTTAATCCCTCTGCCAAAACATCTCTTTGTGACCGCCATGTTTGTCTAAGCCAGTGGATTTCAACCCTTTTCATATCAAGGTCCATAATGTATTCGGCATTTGAGCCATGGACTACCACTTGATAAGATTTAGCCTCTCGGACACAAAATTCGATTTTGTGACTTTTGTCCACAATTCCATGCTGCATTGAAGTAGTACCATAGCAGAGACAACAGCCAAACATTGATCAAAATGACAATTCTTCTACATTCTCTAATTGTGTAGACTTCTTGTAAATTAAGTAATGCAGATGTTTAACAATAATTTAACTCTTGAGAGCGTAAAATGAATGGTTTAATTTTTATGCTCTCAAGAGTTAAATATCTAATAAGGGTCCATTTGATTACCAACTCCATCATTTAGCTTGGGACCACCTGGAACCCCCTCAAGGACCACTGGTTGAAAACCACTGGTCTAAACTATATAAGCAACAGAGCGGTGAGAGTAGAATGTAACAGATATATTTGAAATATAGTAACACTTGGTTGGAAGAGATTAATTAGACAGATACGTTTGAGTGTGAGGTCAGGCATGAATCTATATAATTCATTTCATTTCTGCAGAGTAATGGTTTCAATACAGAGCGCATTAACCTGGAAATTATTTTATAATTCCCCAGAAAATAAAGACACTAACTCACAGATTGGTATCTATTCTATTTGCTGATTTGTTGTGGTATAACTTCACACGTTTTCCCTAAACAAAAGCAAGACAAAATTCAAAGTTTGTTTGATTGGGTGTGAAAATATTAGAATTTCACCAGCAAGCAATCATGATGCCTCATTTCTCTGATGTGCATATCGTCGCTGTCAGGCAGAAAACTTCATTTCCATATTTCAACGTTTTATGTTTTTCCGTAAATTAAATAAAAGTCATAAGGTTGTAGTGCAAAAGTAGCTAGATTGGCAATTTTTACTACTTCAGAATAATTTTGAAAGTGAAAGTGGTAAAATCTATCCGTGGGTTCTATGATTATTTAGCCAATGAAAAGTATTTTCATTGGCTCAATCAAATCAGTAGTAAAAGCTTGCCTTGTGACTAAATAACATTGGAAGTTGGAACATTTCCTAAAAACAGTTTTGAACAAACAAGGTTTGCCGAATGTGGCAATATTTGTTATTTTGAGGATGTTTCAGCTAACCATTTGACCCGGTGTAACCATTTGAGGGGCCCCATATTACACCCGGTGTAACCATTTGAGGGGCCCCATATTACACCCGGTGTAACCATTTGAGGGGCCCCATCTTACACCCGGTGTAACCATTTGAGGGGCCCCATATTACACCCGGTGTAACCATTTGAGGGGCCCCATATTACACCCGGTGTAACCATTTGAGGGGCCCCATATTACACCCGGTGTAACCATTTGAGGGGCCCCATATTACACCCGGTGTAACCATTTGAGGGGCCCCATCTTACACCCGGTGCAAGACGGTGCTATAGGTTCCGAGCCATTATCATTGCTATTTTACAACCAACACAATTGTCATTTATATGCCCAGCACCCGTGTTGTTACATGGAGCACCCGTGTTGTTACATGGAGCACCCGTGTTGTTACATGGAAATGCTGGTCTTAAAATGGCCACCAACGTAATTAAAAAAGGTCAACCAAAGAACAAGATTCCTACTGTATATACACGATCTCCCCACTGGTCAACAAAAACACCTTGAAGACCCTAACAGGAGCCCTCGTACAAGGTTTCTTCGACTATGCATGCACCTCAAGGTACCACAGCACCCCAAAGGCTCTTAAAACAAGGCTCCAGACTTCCCAAAACAAACTGGTCGGGCTACTTTGGCCTCACTCACCCGAACCCACCTAACCCCTGCCCACTTTGACAGGCTGGAATGGCTTAGGGTTGACGACAGAGTGCAGCATCTTGCAATGGGTCTGGTCCACAAGATTCGCTACACCACCAAGATACCCATGTACCTGTCTAAATACTTCCTTAATGTCAACAAAGTTTACACCCACAACACCAGAGGGAATTCAACAAACCATATTCAACCCAGATTCGGCACAAACTAGGGACTAAATTATTTTCGCTCCTATGGCACCAAAATGTGGAACGCCCTACCAACAGCCATTAAGACATGCAAATCCTTTGACTCCTTCAAAACCCCCCTCCCCCTTTCCCCCTTATGTTTCCCCTTATGTTTCCTTTCCACCTCCTTACATGATTTCCTGTTTTTTATATAGAAGTGTATATTTGTTCGTCTCTAAATGTTCTGATGAATTGAAAATGGTGGACCCTGTTGTAAACAAGTGTAATGCTCTATCAGTGTGTCGTCCACAGTAACAGTCTTTGTATTGAGTTGTGCTTTCATGTGAAATGTACCCATTCTGCAAACTGTTAATAAATACTTCAATCAATCAATCAATCAGATGTGGTCTTTGTGAAATGCTATCTTACATACAGAGGGAAGAGTTCAAATTAAGCAATTGCGCTTCAGACCAGCCCTGAGGTAGTCTAAAAACCAGCACTGTCCCCTAGCATGGTATTCTACTTTTTAGAGAGCTCATTAGATATACAGTATTATACAGTACTGTATATCTCTGCCGTCGGGCAGAAACCAGCTAACTCCAAAATGAAGAAAACCTTATATTTTTTAAACAATTAAATACTGCCTCATCAAAATTGGTATTGTGACTTTATATTTGACACTTGCATGAGAGGGGGAGCGTGGGTGCAGTTATACAGTTTGAGGGTCCAATGGAGTTAACTGGTTTTGGCACTTTTTAATGGTTGCTTTTCCTTTGTTTTAACCAACACAGAGACGTAAAGGTTGTTCAATAGCATTGATTAATGGAAAAAAAATAAAAATGTAGTTAGCTGGTTTCTGCTGGACAGCGACGGTGAGTTTGCACTGGACGTTCAGTGCTTGCAATAAAATCTGATAAATCATCAACCAACGAAGCCCAATCTACAAGTTCACAACATGTTGCGATGCGATGCTTTGTCAGCTTGAAGATCTCAATATGCTTGATATTTTCAAAAGAAGTTCGACCCCCACATTAGATCCCTGAGATATGGCCTGGGAAGGGGACTGGGAGGTGCAGAGAGAAAGAGATGAAGTCAAACAAGGCAGCCAAAATGATGCGAGATTGTTCAGGACATGGTGCTCCTGCGCAACAGGAGGCAAGGATTTCTGCTTGAGAGGTAGGCACATTTAGACATCCATCCATCTGTATGTCTGTCGGAGACTGGGGAAATGTACGTGAAGGAAGCCACAGTGAACAAAAACGCAAAGCAAAACGAACGTGTACGAACGTACAAGAGGTACATCAGGTGACAAGGAGTATTGCACAACGGGTGGGACGTGTATTCCCGACTTGCATTGTTCCCGATTTGCATGGCCTTCAGAGATTCCGACAGATGGATTATGCAGAAGTGTTAAAAATGTGGGAGCCAACATGTCTGTCTCAAGAGACTTATTTATAAATAAAAGACCAAAAAATGCTCCAATTTCAAGGCAGTTCTGAGAAAGAAAAATAACCCCAATTTTTCCTTTCTCAGAATTGCCTCAAAATTTGAGATTTATTTTTAATTCACTTCTAGATAGAAATTAAGGGGTATGAAAAGCCTGAAGAGTCGCTAAGTTATTAACACTGCCTGTGTGATACCAAACAAAGACATTTGGCAAAGCAAAGCAAAGTTCTTTGTTTACCCAGGGTGAATGGACTAAGCTCGAGATGCTTGTTTACAGCCAGACCCTGCTCATAGAACATTTCATGGTAGGGGTTCAATGCCTTGCTCAAGGGCACTTCAGCGGTGGTAATTTTAACGTGCCGGTCCGGGGATTCGAACTGGCGACCTTCGGTTAACAAGACCGCTCCGCAAACCGTTCGGCCACCGCTGCCCCCTGGCTCATGGGGATATGGATTGAGACCTTTTTCTTAGGACTTTTTGTCATTACAATAACCCAATTTAAAAACAAAAAACTAAGTTGGCATAGTCTGCTGACTTTCAGATAGTGTAATCACTTGTTCACTGCACAGTGTCATAAAATGCATCGACCTGCATCGAATCTTTAGTCGAACAGCAGAAATATAGCTGCAGTTATAAGTCTGTTTGGGGGCTAACTCAGTTCAAGCAAGTTCTGCTTTTCCTTAAACAACCTTGTCCATGCTACGTTCCAACTAAAGTACTTAGTGATTAATAAAGTGATTAACATTAACATCCATTAGTGCCAGTAATTATTTGCTATGTCACCTTGTCTTCAAGCGGTGTGAGCAGCATGAAAGAGAAAGTGGGGAGTGTGTTTGGAAATGATTACCATAGTAAGCAGTAAGCACAGAGACAGACAGGCAGACAGGCAGGCAGGCAGGCAGGCAGGCAGGCAGGCAGGCAGGCAGGCAGGCAGACAGACAGACAGACAGACAGACAGACAGACAGACAGACAGACAGACAGACAGACAGACAGACAGACAGACAGACAGACAGACAGACAGACAGACAGACATCTTACATAATGCTCAGAAAGAGCTGGCTTCTGCTCAAATTTCCCTCCCTTTGGGCATGGAATTGTTCAACTGTACCGCATGACACATATGAGGCCCCAGATATGGGAACACAAATGTTCAGTTCAGACGCTCTCAGACAGACTCCTTGAAAAACAAGTTGTTTAAAAATGCATAAGCCATTAAAAGAAAACATGTTCTTTTGTGAAGTTGTCTCTTAGAGCGAGAACGGGTTTTGCTGCAAAGCTACAGAAAACAGCGTTTCTGCAGTCTTGTCGAAGATAAAGGAGCATCACTCAGCCATGTCGAGGGCTACGGCAAAATTGCAGCTGACACCGTTTTTCCTCTCTCTCCGTCAAGAAAATGTTTTTCTCAAACCAATTTTGAGGTTTCAGCAAGGCATAAAAGTGAAACAGAAGATGGATATTGTGGTGGTGGTGTTGGGAGTAGACGAGGCCACAAAGAGGGGGCTTAGGTTCAGAATTGTTGCCTTTCACTTGGACAGAAAATCCTCTCATAATGTGAGAGGATTACACATCTTACACTGCAGCATGCAGAACCATTTGGACTTTTGATGACAAACTGTATTCGAAGTCATGCTGTAGAATCGTGTAGAAAGTTTGTAAAAATATTAATGTCATATTATCCAGTTTGGGAATGGCTGTAGTAATATTCACAGTGTCATGAAAGAAAATCGCACACAAGGGATCTCTCTGTGTGGGAGGCGGCGAGGTGCAGAGTCATCAAAAAACAAATCTATGGCACCTCAAACAGCCTGCTAAAAGCAGAATGTGTAAAATGATGACTGAAGGAAAGAGCAAATGCAGGTATAACGTGTCGGACACAGGTTCTATAAGAAACTACATGGGTGTATGTATGTCCACAAAATGATTGCTGTTTGCAATCATTCATGCCAAAGTGAAAGAAACATAACATGAAGAGGCGGCTTGTTTGATTTCCGAGACATCACCTCTGCCCTGTGCAGAGAATTGTCAATTCACCCGTTCATCCGTGTAATTGAGGTATCTTGTGGAAACGTTGATGTTTTGGGTTCAACTAAACCGAGCAAATAGGTCATGGCGAGGAGGTCATTCGAATAGTTAGGGTTCATCTTCCAAGGATGAATATTTCATGTCAAGCTGCTGACTGAACTTGCTTTGCGCATGTCTGTGACAGGCGCGACGCTCATTTACTAAAAGGTGTCGTGTGTTCACTGGCGAAGTAACTTTCTCCGTTTCCAAAAATAAATGCCATACAACTTCATCTAAGTATTTGAAATCAGGGCATGGTGCCTAGTACATGTACACTTACTTCCACTTTAGATTAGATAAACGAGTATTGATCCCTGGAGGGGTGTCAGTGACAGCAGTCAGGTTTAAGGTTAATGCACAGGTAAGAGAAAGCCAAAAACAAGACAGAATACATAAGCCAATAGTGTGGCACCTGTGAGGGGTCTCTGATTTAATATGTTATTAGTCTATCAACAGTCTTAGCACTAATGACGATACTGTATGTACAGTCTATCTGCAATGAGTATATGAGTGAATATAGTATATACAGTCAGTGACCGTCCTGATCCTATTGCTATAGAGAAGGGCAATAGTTTGGAATGTGGATTAACTGTACCATTTACTCCAGGTTATCAGATGTTCTGGATGGACTGTACCATTGATCTGATTGGTTGATGCTAAGTCCAAGCAGGTGTGTTGCATAACAACCGTTGCATCTGCTGTGTTATATCACAGTCCTGCTGTCGAGTGGAAGCAGGTTGAGCTGTGCATGAAAAAAGGATAAGAACTAATTGATTATGGTCAAATTTCTTGTCTGTAATTTCAAAATGAAGTATAACATTTCACTCAGTGTTCATAGACAAAATAAAATAATCCTAACCCTAACAAAAATCAAGATATATTTTTTCAAGATAGCCTACACAGAGACCAAATTCCACAACCACAACTCTATCATCTCTCTCCTCGCTCTATGTACATGGACGGTCGATAGCTCAAGCAAGTACACAATACTGTAATACTCTAAGTACATTAGCACCCTCACTCGAAAGGAAGGGTGTGGGGTGTCAGCCAGTGCATAGCAATCACATTTTCCACTGCTGTAAACCCAGTTAATAGCACTCACTTCTAGATCAGTGTCAAGCACATGTTAGACAGCTTATTTAAAATTAAGTGTAAGAGGCAGGCAAGTAATAAAGAACCATCTACAGTGTCTGTCATATTTTGAAATCTAATATTTGATGGCATCTTTATACTACTTTATACTTTAAAAAATAGCAGATATACAAGCTTATAACGTATCACTTCATACCGCGCATGAGTTGCTATTTTTTTTATCTTGATGAAAATGTGCAAATTTGGGAATATATGCATTTTTAAAGCGAACATTTTTTAACTCAAATGTTTGCTTCTGGGGGTCACTGGAACAAAGTATTTTGAGATGGGGCTCAGCGGCCTTGACATGAAAAAGTGAGTACCACTGATATAGCAAAAACAAGATAATAGAGATGAAATGATGTTTGTGCCGCTGCCGCATTACCTTGTAATGGTTATTTTTACTGAAGGACTATTCAAGGGAGATCTCAGATCTGTCATGTGTGTGTGTGTGTGTGTGTGTGTGTGTGTGTGTGTGTGTGTGTGTGTGTGTGTGTGTGTGTGTGTGTGTGTGTGTGTGTGTGTGTGTGTGTGTGTGTGAGGCGTTGTTTATGCCCCTAGTTAATGTAATAATCTTATTATGATTATCATTTTCGTGCAGCTCTATCCTGAGCCAAGATGAAGGAAAGAGGACAGGCACAGTGGTGTCTGCACCACAAGGCAAATGAGGACAATTTGTTTAAAACCCATTTTTGGGCGGGAACCCCTTTTGGTGTTAGCATTATGTTTTAACTAGTCAAAATGGGTTAATCAACTGAAATTCAATCACAAAGTGGTCTATGACACAATATGGAACAATAAACAAGTAAACAACTGAGAAAAGTTCAAATATTGACCAAAAATAATCGTGATTAGGATTGTTAACATAACAGGAGCCTTACATTATAGACACTATAGCACTTAATATCCCTATAACACATTGCATCTTTTACTGTGCGTGTGCACAGCATAAGCCTGCCCTGAATAAATAATTACATACACTATAAGACTTTGACCACATTTAGCCCCAATTATACTAACTCCCAATTAGAATTCTGTACCATGCTTTGTCTGTATAGCTTTTCTCAGAGAATTCCATTTAGGAGCTTAATTGCCTTTGACGGAAATAAGTAAGTACTGTAAGTAGTTGTATGCCGGTGTTGCATATAAAAAATAACAGATCTACAAGCATTCAAAGCATCACGTTGCATTGCCTTGTGAACTTTTAGATCGCCTATTTTCGGTGTATACGTCCGACACCTGCGCCATACTGTAGTATAACCCAGGCTTCAGATAGTAGTTCAGAATCATGAGTGTGTCAAACCTAAAACTTTGGCTGTGTCTTAATGAGCCATATCTGGAGGTTGTAGCACAGTGAGAGCCTGGAGAGATACAGCAAAACAAACATGGCTCCTCGTATGTACAACCAGGGCAAAGACGCACATGTTTTCCTCAGAGGCACACACTGTGCCCACCTACATACAGTACTGTGTTTATGCATGCATGCATGCACACACACACACACACACACACACACACACAAACACTCACCATACATATTCTTGTTGGGGGACATGCTCACGCCGTTAGTCATGCACACATAAACCATGCACACAACTTTTCTCGGAGGCGTGTGATAATAATGTGCATCCTGCATCCTGCTTTCGCGCGTGCGTGCACATACACATATATCAACACACACACACACACACACACACACGCACACACACACACACCTGAGTGGTTGTGAGGCCTGAATCTTTTCCTAATTGTGAACCTAACTCAAAAAAATATTTTGTAACCACAAAACATTCAAGTCCAGTGTAGACTGTGTGCCTTTGTTTGTCCCTATAGTTCAAAGTTGGTTGCAGGTGCGGTATAGTCTCTACAAAATAAAGGAACTAGAGAAAAAAGACTCACAAAATAAATAATATATATATTATTTCTTTTTTAACCATAAAAAACACACACACACACACACACACACACACCTCTGATCTCACGCCGCTGCATGTTCCCATTTGCCCCTGGTTGTAGCAATGAATGAAACATGAACGCCACAGTGCCTCGGCGAGCGTAAGCTCATAATTAATTCTTCGGATTGAAACATTCAGTGTCTCCTCATGTTTGTCCAGATTCGGGGCGGCGTGGAAATCCCCCGTTTCTATCCCTATATCATGCATTATTGAGAGAACTGCGAGGGCTGGAGGTATGCAGTGTACGTACGGGGGGGTTTGAAGAGGGAACAGAGTCAGACTGGAGCTGACCTTCGGTTTTCACTGGGAGAAGGGGAGAGGTTGGAGGCTGCCGAGGACTATAGAGTCTACTTTTTCGTTTAACACTTATGATGCTGCCAGAGTTTCTCAAAATAAAGGCGCTAGAGTGCCAAGCAGATGGGCAGATTTTACTCTGAAAAGCCCCGCCTTCCATTTCCCCCCAAAAACGGGAGGTATAATCTTCCATTAGTACCTTGCGCTGTCAAGTCTCATCTCATCTCTTTAGAAGCGTTTATATTCCAAATGAGATGCTTGGTTAAGTAAGAAATTAGGACAGAACATGTCATTGCTGCTCTGATCAAAACCATGGACAGCAACGTAGATTCAGAGATAATAGAGAGTTTTGTCGGCCCATAAACAAAGAGTGAAGGGCTGCGCGCATGCAGCGCAAAACATGTCCAGGAGTGCTGAACAAGGCGTTGCCTAGCAATGGGAGCTGTCAAAAAATGGATTACAGCGATCCCGTTGTATATAATTAAAAATTACCTAAAGACGCCTATACAGTACACGTGCTTAGCACGTTTTTTATAGGATGTGTACACATTTTAGCACAAAAGGTGTTAAAAATCGCACCTGTGCGAACTGAGCGGTGCAACTATACTTATATTGTTATAGTTACTGTGTGTATGTGTATGTGTGTGACTGTGTGTGTGTGTGTGGTGCCTTGGAGTCAAGCACAGTTGTTGATTTAAGCACGAGGGTTTTAATCAAATTGACCCCTCCTGTGACTCCAATCTGCAGGGGTCAATAGGTCGTACTCGGACATAGGGACATACATACAGACCTACACACATAGCTGTTCAATAGAGACGGTAAAAAAAGAGCAGTGGTGGACAGTAGTGAAGAAGTAAGTAAAGTAAGTAGCCTTAATGTCAAGCCATGAGGCACTGGGTCCCATTTTTACAGTCTTTGGTATGACCCGCCGGGGATTGAACCCTGACTTCCCAGTCTCAAGGCAGACACTCAAGTCCACTGAGCTGGTAGTAGTGAAGAAACCTCCGTAAATAAATGAACGCCCTACTTGATCATACTGTTCATTGTGATACCAATAAATATAAACTTAAAGTATACTTTGATAGTTCCATTAACCCAAGCCGGAACACAATCGATTGATTGATCATTAAAATCATGTTCAGAAAATGCATGCGACCCACCAGCCGAATGGCTGCTGCGTAAAGTGGTCAGATGGGTGGGCCGCCAGTGCGTTCCAAGTGGGCCGTTATCCAGAAAAGGTTGGGTAGCATTGGACTAGAGTCTGCTTTTTATTTCTTTCAAAGTTCTCCCCTGAAAGTTCCTTTCACAGATGTGACAGACAGACACAGAGACAAAGTGTCATTTGTTAATAATTTAGCAGCCTGTCAAATATTTAATATCACAGCGGAGCGCTTAGGAGAAGCACACAGAAGGCATTGGTAATGCAGCGCCCAAGGGGACTCTCGTGTTCTTGTACATGTCAATCAGGCAGCTCCTACATCTGCACCAGTCACCATCGATGATGGCAAACTCCACATCTATATATACAGTACAGTGTAGACTGAGATTCTTTGAAGAATCCTTACAGCTTTACAAGTCAATTTGCATGTGAGGTCAGCAAATGCAAAGCAACGCTGATCCTTTACTGTTCTGTTCCTAGACAATGTATATTGATCATTTCCCTTTCCCTCCAAAAATGGTGCACTTATATAAACTAGAACAGTGCCCGTTGGGGGGTGATCAGGTGTGATCAATTGGCTAATAAGGACGAGGTCGCGCTTCGTGATGTCAGAACATTGTGATGTCAGAACAGGCCAGCTCCATATGGAGATCTAGGGGTGAACTGGATTTGGGCCCTGTCCAGAGCCTGCAGCAGAGGCCTTTGCCGGTTCTGGACAACCGGCGATCCGGGCACAGCCCACCCTGTGGGGGTGTGGAACATGTGTCTTAAATTTGAAGTCGGTGGGGTGAACGGTTCTCGAGTTATGTGGATTACAGACACACAGAGGGTGCATTTATAATAGGATGGTAAATGGTACATGTAGCGCTTTTTTCCTTCATGTAGATTGTGCATTACAGTCATTCACCCATTCGCACTCCAATGGCAGAGGAAACTATGCAAGGGCCAGGCGCCAACCTGCACATCGGGAGCAATTAGGGGTTCAGCGTTTTGCTCAAGGACACTTCGACAATAAGTCTGGGGAGCCTGGGATCGATCTGGGAACCTTGAAGTTCCTATCCGGCTGTTCTACCAGCCACTCTACCCCTGAGCCACTGCTCCTCCATCCTTAAAGGTAGGGTAAGTGATATTCCTTTGTTAAAATGAGTGTTAAATAACTATATCTTCATAATTGCTATAGACTATAGAGCAGGGGTGTTCAACCCTTTTCATTTCAAGGTAAAAAATAATAATAATCTGCATTTGATGAGATTTTGCCTCTCAGACCCAATACTTGGGTCCAATACTTGGGTCTGGTACCACCTGGAAACTCCTCAAGGACCACTGGTTGAAAACCACCGCTATAGATTGTTTATTCAGTAATGGACGTCTCCCTGTCTCTCCAGCTCATTAAACAAGATTTTTATTTTATTTTATTTATTTCGATTTTTGATTCTTGAGAATGATGGCTTCCATTTTCGCATTGTAACCTTTCAGGAATAGAAACCCTGCAGTTTCTATTAGCTTGGATGAGGATCCCCCATCGATCACTGGTGGACGGGTTTCTGAACTGCCCACGGCCCTCCTATGAGTAGAAAAATATGGTGCCATTTTATCATGATTATTAGTGAGGACCAATTATATGGTTGAAAAGTGAAGTGGTCCTTTAAATCTACAAAGTAACTATAGTGACTACAGATTTCAAAAAATTGGAGTGGAGTAAAACAATACAATATTTGCCTCTGAGATGTAGTGGAGTAGAAGTAAAAGTGGTAATACATTTTACACCACTGGCTGCAGGCTGAGACAGACTTGTGCTTGGGGTCATTAAGTGGTAGTGTGCTACACAGCTCACTGCTCTAATCAGCCGCGTGCGTTTCAGTCAAAACAGCAAAACTTCACATCTCTAACAACGTCAGAGCACATGTTCTTAAAACCTGTGTGTTCATTCATGCAGCATATTGAGGAAGACAGGGTCATGGGGCTAAACAACATTTGCATCTCTACACCGTATACCTTTACTGCATTAGTGATGCATTCTTTATATGCTTGTAGAGGAGTGTAATATTCTTGACTTGTGTTCTGTTGTTTTGTATCTTGTCATCTCTCTTTATTTACTTGTTTACATATTTGGTTGATTTAGGTTGTTGAAGTTTCTATTTTCTTTTTTTTCTTTTTTCTTTTTAATGTGTATACAAAACATTATATCATTGTGTTTAGGACCACCTCAATAACTTACGATTCTGTCCCTAAAACGGACAAGACAAAAAATAAAGGAAGCAATGTGGATTTTGTTAGTTATTTACGGTGGTTCGCTCATGTGAGAGAGCCGCGTGCGTCACAGAAGGGGGCGTCACCAAGTTACATCCGGTGGCAAAAGCCCCTTCTGGGAATATTTGGTTACAGCATTGACAAGCTGAATATCTGATGAGCCACTGATTTAACCACTTGAAATGAAAACCCAGGTCTCTCCTGCATGATATAGCCTTTTATCTTCCCTCTGGCGACGCTGCTCTGCCACATTTACATCAAGAGCATGCAGGGCCATGTTAATGCACAGGTGTGATGATTTCTGGGGCCCCTTACCCAAAACACACACACACACACACACACACACACACACACACACACACACACACACACACACACACACACACACACACACACACACACACACACACACACTTTGATATTGCGTTGTTAGATGACTCATTGCATTATTGGTCCATTAAGCTGTAATTTACAATGGCGGCATCAAATACGAGTAGGCCTACGTTTGTTTGACAATGCCTTATGGTTAGGCCTATAGACTCTCACACACTCACACACACACACACACACACACACACACACACACACACACACACACACACACACACACACACACACACACACACACACACACACACACACACACACACACACACACACACACACACACACACACACTTTGATATTGCGTTGTTAGATGACCCATTGTATTATTGGTCCATTAAGCTGTAATTTACAATGGCGGCATCAAATACGAGTAGGCCTACATTTGTTTGACAATGCCTTATGGTTAGGCCTATAGACTCTCACACACTCTCTCACACACACACACACACACACACACACACACACACACACACACACACACACACACACACACACACACACACACACACACACACACACACACACACACACACACACACACACACACACACACACACACAACAATTTCACACCTGACCTGTAATAGACTACCATTTGAATGTGAAACTAAACCACTGTAGGCAATGTAATAAAGTTCACATATACTGTACCTATAAGCTCACAGCCTGCAGCCACAAATTACATGTTATAGAGACGCCCCAATGACCCCATTAGTCCGGCAGCCACAAGGCTTATTTGGTTTAAAGTGGGAAATTTGGTATATCGCTTTTTTTTATTGGCCTAAAATATTCTCTATATACATTCATGAAGCCACTTGCTGACCGGCTGTCAGTATTGAGCAATTTCTTTTATAGGGGGATATATGTGGCCATACCATTAACATTATAGACAATATTTTAGCCCAATAAAAAAAACTATATACCACATTTCCCACACCACGTAGCATACACGCACCTGGCAGCTGGACTACATCAAAAGCTGCTCTCTGGCCAAATTGAAATGAAACAGTGCAGTGGGATTTATGTACAAAAGTCACACAAGCAATCACAGCACATTTCTAAACAGATTATTTCTGTTCAGTAGGTTGGTGTGATTTTAGAGCCAATAGACATTACCACAGAAGATGACCACGCAGGTGAAAAAATTTAAATAAATTGCTTAATGTAATAATGGTCTTTGTTACATTATTGCTGTAATGATTTGACATGGACTAGTTTACATTCATGTAAACAATATCAGTAGTGCAGGTGGCACGTACCATTTACTGTTATGTATAGGTGATCAAATTATTACTCACCAACTCACGGTGTCTTCTTTCTGGTCTTTCTCTGATTAGATCATATAGTCCACATGGTATTGGTGACTGAAAATGAATTGAAAGTAGTTGGCATGCTTCAGAGCAGAAAGGATTGTTCTCCTGAGAAACAGACCTTTTTCATGCGGCAGCCATATTGAGTAGGGCACATTCTGTACAGGTGTGACCAACAATACTAATAAGGTTACATTCCATTCAGATAAAAGGTAGGCAGGGTGCTGCTGCTGTGTTGGCCAACTGGCTCTGCTACACTACATTTAAATGGAACAGAACCTTTGGGCACAAATAATATGACAGCCAACGTCTTTGACTTCATTACCCAAGAGTCTCTACAAGCATGTCTGGCGAGGACGTGCTGTGATTGGCCAATGGCCAGTCTTCGCTTTGACTGGCATTTCTGCCTTGGCAAATGCCAGGATGAAACTCAATTGTCTCCATATATATATAAAGTCAAGCCCCTAGCAGGGACCCCTGATTCTAGATACAGTATGGAAGGATGATTGTTATTGCTTAAACATTTAACTTTATAATTATGCTATATTGTTAAAAAGTTACAGTGCTGCTAGTATTCATATACAGGTGGTAACATTAGGCCGAAAAGGGTCTATAGGGCATAGCAGTGGGCATGGGTTTCTGGACCCACTGAAAAATCGGCCATTCATTTTTCCCATCGAGATTTAAAAAATATTTATATAAATTATTTTAAGCCTAGAATACAGCCATACTCTAATAGACCTCCAGGTGTGGTTATAATATTCAAATATGTCTTCCCTGTGTATTTTCAGTTTCTTCCTGAAAGCTGAAAGCCTTCAAGTCAAAAGGCCTAATCGAAATAACACCATTTTAGTGACATCATAACCCTAACCCCTCCCACATTATCATACAACAACAGCTGTGGGCGAGGCTTAAGCTTAAGCTTTTCAAGGCTAGCTTTATGGTCTCATCAAAGGTTCTTCTTTGTCACATCAGCCTTACCTGCCCATCTGTTTGTAGACAAGCTTGTTAACATGACATTGGATTGCTGGCACTGCCTGCCCAGGAATTCAAAGGTCCTATATGAATATATCTCCCACCGTTTTGTAGAGGCAGAAACTGTATAAAGTCTGCATAAAAATGGAAAAGGACATGACTTCAATTCAGTAGTCAGCTGCGTATGACCCCACTAAATTCAGTGCATGCATAGAACATGATACAGATTCTGCAAGAGGGTTTGTGTCTCTGACCTGTAGTTCTGAATATTCACAGCTCATAAGGTCAATGTCATGTTCTTTGAGGGGTTGATGTGAGTGTTTTATCCACGCTCTCACACAGCTGTGTGAGAGCGTAATGGAATACATTTCAGAATGAGCTCCACTGGTTCACAACTCGTGAACCGGTGGTGTAGATGTACTATTTTTTAAATTACATTTTGAAGAAAAGAATAAATGAAACGACTTTAAAACATCCCTGTTTTGAGCATGTATACACTCTATAATGGCATGCCCAGGTTGAACGTGGATAATTAATGTATGGTTGCAGACAAGAGCAAGCACATCTATAACATGTGTTACATGTCACATGTATATGGCGGACATGGATTGAGATGCACTCAGCGTTGATCTGGAATCAAGGTTGACGCCCCTGAGATCAAGGACAGTGGTGATGTGTCCTGGTGAACCTTCATGCCATTTTGAGATGTTTTTCCAATCACTTTAACCCGATGTAAAAGCTGTCTCAGTTTGGAGAATAAGACCCAGACCCAGTTGGACAGTGAGGGAATCAACCATTCCCTATGATGCGCCTATAGGCATTTTCATTCACCTGTAAAAGCTGTCCTTGGTTAGACTCCTGATTATTCTTCTAGAGACCCAGACTTTGAAAAGTCATCAGTGTTTTTGGCTTTGCTCATTTAAAAACATACCGTCAGGCATCAACGCTATTCAATTATAGTGGCCATTCTGCAGGATCTGATGAATAGCACAACATCCAGTCCTTGTCATGCATGTCTTTACAAAAAGAAAAATCACACCTGTGTGAAGTGAGGGGCGTTCTTATCATCGTACATCATCATGACGTAACATGTCGATTTGCTCGTCCACATATTATGACGTACATTCTTGTCAATGGGAATGTAATCTTTGCGTAGGACAAAAATACTGATTTGCTCGTCCACATATGACGTAAATTCTCCATTCATTGTCAATAGGAATCTAATGTTTGTGTAAGACAAAAATCTACACTAATAGCTGAATAGGAGGGGCTAGCGCCACTGAAAAAAATAAGAGAGAGAAAAAATATGACATATTAGGCATGTGCCTGTAATGCCTATAGCATTAACAGTTACACAGCCATAATCGAGAGCTCTAGCAATCAAATTGAAAAGAAGCCATCCATCCATCTGCAAGCTGCTGGATTACAGAGGTTCCAGCGGAAAAAAACCCAGACATGCCTTTCCTTGGCCAGGTACCTGCAGGTCAGCAGGGACATGTGTGGCCTCTTCTCAGCTGGGCATGCCTGGAAAATCTGATCAGGAGATGCTTAGTATAGATGCCTCTACGCAAAGAAGCAGCGGAAGACGTCAGCTACCCTCCAGAGAAAACTCATTTCAGCCGATTGCATCTGTAGCCTTGTTCTCTCGGTCATGACCCACATATATCGTATCATATCTGGATCTGAACACAATACCGCTCCCACTGCTCCGATTCCCCCGGCTGACCTCCCGCTCTGTACTACTCTCCTCATTCCAGAACAAGACCCCAGGGTACTACAACTCCGATTGGGGTAACTAAAGACTCCTTCCCTACAGCAGCATGGCCTCAGATTTAGAGATACTGATCCTCGTCTCAGCCGCTTCACACTCGGCTGAGAGCTGATCCAGTGAGTGCTGAAGGTCACACTCACAGACAACTCAATGATGCTATCAGAACCACATCATCCTTGGAAAGCAGTAATGCAATCCTCAGCTCACAGAGCTGTAAGCCTTCGCCTCCATGACCGTGCCCTGAGATCCTGACCGTGAATATCACAATGGTGAGGGGAAGCATGCTTCCCTAATCCTTTTGCTGCTGTCCTTAAGACAGTTATAGCCTGTTTATTTGTCTTATCTGGTCTCTGCAGAAATGCATGGTTGGTTAATTTTCTCTATATATTATATATTTTTTATATTGGTTGTGCTCTTTTGTTTTAGGGTTTTATTTGCTTCCTACCTGATTGATTTCATTTAGCCCCGGCCTAGTATGTCCCCATTCCCTCAAAAGGCCTTGCCTTTTGCCAGGCCATGCACAATTCAGCACTGTCAGGTGGAAACCTTGTATGTCAGGAAGCCTTTCCGTTTTTATTACTATAAAAAAAGTGGAAATAGCCAATCTACAAGGTCACAATGCGGCACATCCCAACACTTTGTGAGCTTGTAGATTGGTTATTGTCTCCACCAGGCCGAAGGCATGGGGAGAGAGTATGTTTTGCACTCCGTCCGTGTGTGTGTGTGTCCGTCCGTCCTTCCTTCCGTCCGTCTGTGTACAGCTAATCTCCGGCACCGTTAACCCGGCCGATGCCAAACTTTGCACACACACTCCCTGGATGCCAACGATGAACCTCTGCCCCACATTTTCCAGAACGGCCTGTTATAGCGCCACCATGAGGCAGCTTTTCACATGTTTTACCTAAAACTGCACCGATCTGCGTGAAACGTTGCATGCACACTCCCTAGAGGCCAAGGACAAACCTTTGACCTGCATTTTCCGCATCTGCCTTTTATAGCGCCACCAGGAGGCCGACTTTTGTAAAACACATTTTTGGATATTACTCCTCCAGATTCTGTCCAAAAATCTCACAAATCGTTACACAGTATCTCTATGGTCATGTGCTCAAGTCGGATCTGTCTGATATTTCATATTCCATCCTAATTGGCTATAATTGGCTTTCACAGTTTGCAAGATTGCCCCGTTTTGAACAATAGCCTCAAATCATGAACGCAGCATGCAATTTACGTGAAATCTTTCACACATTTTCTTACTAGGCTGAGGAATATATCCCACCCTTTTCACATTGGCCTGTTATAGCGCCACCAACAGGTTGATTTTTGCAAAACACATTTTTGGAACAAAATGCCTCAAATCATCCAATTGCCATCAAAGGCGTATGAAGAAATGGCAATCGGTACACATGATCTCTGTAGTCATGTGATCAAGACGAGTCTGTTGGATTTCTCAGATTGTACACTGATTGGCTAAGATTGCCTTCCAAGGTTTTCAGGAGTGGCCCGTTTTGTACAAAATGTCCTGCTCATCCAGAATTCTATCCTCAGAGATGCTATGAGTGATCTGGCTCTGCATTTCCTCAACAAAATGAAGAAAATTGTTGCAAAAACAAATAAAAAAAAACATCTCCTAAACATTTTGCCAAACATCACACACACTCCTATCCTCCTGGTGGAGACCTGTGCCCGGAAGGGCACTTTTTCTAGTTTTCACTACTTTTGCGGGACACTTCTGTATGATGAAGTAAGTAGTAGCTAGTGCATTCATTTATTAAATAAATCACACCCGTGTGAAGTGAGGGGCGCTCTTATACATCATCTCATTCCGGCCTATCAGAATGTTCCTCCTCACCCTTGTCTTCAATGTTTGTGGAGATATGGAGATACAAAGTTTCTGCCAGAAAGCAACAAATTGTAAATAATAATCTGTGCTTAATTTGTCTTGCCTGATTAAATGAATACAAATAAATAAATACACTTTTGATTAAAGGGGAGTTTAGAATTAGAGTAAATAAAGGCTAGCTTTCAAATACAGCTATTCTGAAATAGTGTTTTGTAAGGCAGATGCTTTAATGACATCTTCATCAACACAGCGTCAACTCTGGTGGTCACTTGGGGGTTAAATGATCCCCATTGACAAAACATTTTCGCTGTCTAAGGCCCGACTCACACCTTTACATCTAGCATACAACATTGATGCATGCTTGTTGTATGAGATGTATAGCTGATGCAAGCTCGCAATGCATTTCCAATGGGAGTCACATGGTTTGACACAACATTTGTGTTGTATGGCTTTCGGCTGTGTTTAGACTGCCCCCCTCCCCCTCATCATACACACAACACAAATGTTGTGTCAAACCATGTGACTTCCATTGGAAATGCATTGCGAGCTTGCATCAGCTATACATCTCATACAACAAGCATACATCAATCTGTTGTGCACGTGTGAGTCGCCCCTAGATCTTATTGCTGGCTGCCATTATCCCCACAAAACAGTAGGCACGCCATTGCTTTATCTTATGTAAGAAAGCCATTTATTAATGAAGCCTCAGGGGAGCTTGGATGCATAATGATATGACATTTTGGAAAACTCAATATCAGTAATGTGTAAATATTATTAGTGCTGCAGTGCAGCAGCAGCTATTATTATGCGTGCATGGGTGTGTGTGTGTGTGTGTGTGTGTGTGTGTGTGTGTGTGTGTGTGTGTGTGTGTGTGTGTGTGTGTGTGTGTGTGTGTGTGTGTGTGTGTGTGTGTGTGTGTGGGTGTGGTGGGGGGGAGGGGGGCTTCAATGAAGCCTAGCTGTGCAAATAACCAGGAAAGTACATTTGAGTACTGTATACTTAAGTAAAGGTTTACACGAGTGTTTCCATTTTCATTGCTTTATATTACTTTTACTCCACTACATCTCAGGGTAAATATTTGACTTTTTACGCCACTATAATTGAAAACCTTACTTTCTATTATTATACTACAAAGCATCACTTGTTTGAATGATTTGAAAATGGGCGATATACGAGCTCCCAATGTGTTACCATGTGATGCGTAGTGAGCTATAGATCTATTTTGGTACTTAGTATATTTTGATGCCAATGTTTCTACTTTCACTCAAGAAAATGTAGAATACAGAGTATTTCTACATTGTGGTATTGCTACTTTTATTTAAGTAAAGCAAATTATCCACTGCCGCAATTAAAGCCCGTCATGAAAACAACAACAACTGTCAGTCAAGTAGTTATATTTAGATGAGTGCGTGTGTCATACCGAAATGGTGAGCTTGTCGGCTGTGAGCTGTGAATCAGGCTTTAGGTTGAGGGAATAGGGAATTCACAGGCAGGCACACATGGAACCAGGTGGTGGAAGTACTCTCGAGAAGTAGGCCTACTTAAGTAAAAGTATCAATACAACAATGTAGAAAGAATAAGTCCTGTATTCTAAAATGTACTTTAAAATACATTTTAAACAAATATACCTACAGCACCAAAATGAAAGCACTAAAGTTTTACAAAATGTGATGCACCGCGTTGTGAGCTTGTAGACCTGCGATTTTCAAGTATAAAACAGGGCTTGATAATCTAAATCTGCAAAGTACCGGTAACTCGGTACAGAAACAAAAACACCTCATAAAATCCCACAAGTAATTAGTCCCATTATGCACTCATGTGTCAGAACTAAGCATATTAGTCATTTCCAAGAGGGAGTAGACTCAAGTGCTGTGATGTTTACAGCTGTGGCACAGGAAACCCAACACACAGGCAATAATATGGATTTCATACGACCATCATGGGAGGAATGTTCGGATAGGCCTACTGTACATGCACACATAAATGAATGCTTGCCCACACACAGACACATGTACACATGTGTATATATACGTGTGTGTGTGTGTGTGTGTGTGTGTTGGCTTTGTGTGTGAGAACAGCATGTGTGTTCTCACACACAGTACACACACACACACACACACACACACACACACACACACACACACACACACACACACACAAAGCCAACGTTCTCCTCTTCCCCAATTTGTCTACATGTATAATTTTAAATGAGTGCTGGATGAGGCACTTGGCACCCACACAACACACATTTGAGGACCGTTTTCATAATGGATAACGCTGAGCTCCCACTTTAGTCCAGAATCTCTATCAAAGCAGGAGCAGATCGACACCACCCAGAGCAGGTCACGTCACCTATACGGTCCACCCACCCAGCTCACAAAATGGAAATCCTGCTTCCCCTTATGGAAATCGACTGCTGAAGTGCTGTTGTTGAAACTTGCATAAAAAAGAATAATAAATAAATAAATAAAATCCATTCTAGACATGCTGTCAAACACGGGGAGGGGACTGCGTGTGGGGAGCAGAGATTACTAAACGACTCGACGTGCAACGCTTTGATGGCCTTAGATTAAATTGTCCGCAACCACTGGAGACATTTAATAATGTTTTGGGAGAAAAAATCGATTAGTTTGAGCATAGGAGAATGTTTAGTCGGGTGTTGTCACAGCCCTGCATGCTGTGACACTGCTTCTTGTTACTCCCCTAGTGTTCCCTGTGTTTCCCTCTTCACCTTTCTCAAATGTTGTCAGCTGTCTGTCCTTCTGATCGTCTATGACCATACACCTCACCTCTTCCATTAACTCATCAACTCACCTTTGAGGCTGTCTTCCTCAGAGGTGTTCATTCATGCATGTCAGTCAGACTTCAGAACTGATTTCACCAAGCATTTTGCCCTGCAATTTATCCATCTCACTCAAGAATCGCCTAAGGCGACCAATACCAATTGGGTTGTGCAGTTAACACTTGAGTCAACAAGGGAAGCGTAACTCCTAGTCCTACAGTACACCATAGCAACTATACTTCAATTTATGAAGCAGCAGTGATATTGTGTACAGAATATGTCAAAACATATGAATAATTATGATATATTAGGCTTTCATATTCCAGCGCTTCCACTCCAGTCCAGTAACTTGATAGTACAGGAGACATTCTATGAGTACTATACCACATGACATACTAGGCCTATACCACATGACAGTTGATAAAGAATTAGCTTAAAAGGTTCAGGGCAAATCTTATGAAGTGACACATGCTGAGCGTTCCCTCAGCGTGGATTATAAAGATGATGGAGGTATTTAAATTAGAGGGGTGGGTGGAGGAGGAAGGGGGTTGAGTATCCAACCGCCAATCACGTCACATCACAAACACCCCATGGTGTCGACACGTGCGCACTTTTCACTATACGCATCACTATTTTAGCATGCGCATGACAGTTGTTCATGCCAGTGATGACAAATTGGGGCACGCTAAAATATTGATATAGCTATAGCAACCAAATGGACCTTTCCAGGCCTGTGACTCATAACTCTCTTCAGAGTTATGGGGGTCCATGGTGGGGGTCTGTGGTGGTCTCTAATGCATGCCAAACTCATGGCAACGTGGGTCCTTGAAATAAAAAAAAGCCTGAGAAGCAGTGATGCATGCAATGTTAAGTGGGTCTTGACTCCTGTACGACATGCCCGTGAATGCAGCACAGTAGAGCTCTCTGCTCTCTTCATCTAGTTCCATTTGTGTCCATTTATGCACCCTCTGCAGTTAAATTAACAATGAGGGTTTTACCATCTCTAATATAAAGGAAGTCACGGAGAGACTTTTTACACAAACCTTGCTGCAGGGTTGCGTCTTATACACCAGTGGTTCTCAAATGTTTTCAAGTCAAGGGCCAACACATAATCTGCTATTCATGAGTTTCAAATGTAGTCCTACACCTGCCATTAGTTCTACGCCAATCAGACAAACTGAAACACCTGTGTTGTGTTGGTCCCCAACATGGCAGGTGTAGGCCTCATACACAAACGAACATTCTGTGTTCCATCTGTGTTTCATGGCCGACTCAATGCTTTGGTTTGAACAAACACTTGTGTTTGATTGCTCCCATCAAACACAAGTATTTGTTCAAACCACGTGACTTCCATTGGAAAAGCATTGAGGCGGCCATGAAACACAGACGGAACACAGAATGTTCGTTTGATATGTGTGTATGAGGCTGTAGGACTACATTTGAAACTCATGAATATTCGATATAGGCCTTTTATCTTGATACTATTGTAGGAGAAAACTATCGCACACCTAGCAATCAGGCGTATGCACAGGTGCGTAGGCCAGTGGACATCAATGAAAGCAATAAGGTGCCTGAGGAAGGTCCCTATAGTGACCGAAACGTTGCTTCATTAAATAAGACAACACTTTTGTGCCGAGCAGATACACAGTGTGCGGGTGTACCTTATTGCTTATCTTGATACTATTAAATCACTGTGTGTATCAGAGAAGGAGAGAGTGAGAGTGAGAGTGAGAGTGAGAGTGAGAGTGAGAGTGTGTGTGTATGTGTGTGTGTGTGTGTGTGTGTGGTGTGGTGTGGTGTGGTGTGGTGTGGTGTGTGTCACGCGGGCAAGCATTGTGCAGCGAGTGTTCATATTTTCAGCAGATTTTGAACAACACATTATTTTGTCTTTATTTTTAACCAGAAAATATTTAGTCTTCGTCTTATGAATAACACACCATTTAGTCTTAGTCCTATATAGTCTTCTGAAATTGTTTAGTCTTAGTCTTTTTTAGTCTTAGTCAACAAAATTAACACAGTGCTTGTAGCTTTGATCCCTTGTCTGAAGGAAGGGCACCTTGAGGGTGGGTGGAGGGGTTTGTGACGGTCCCAGAGGATGACAGAGTCATTTGTCAAACAGCAATAGCCATGAATTTACTGCTCCCACTGTCTCCTCGCACGCACGCACGCACGCACGCACGCACGCACGCACGCACGCACGCACGCACGCACGCATGCGCGCACGCATGAAAATGTGCGGTTCCCATCCCTAACTCCAACCCTAACCCCTAAACCTAACCTCTAAACCTAACCTCTAAATGTCTAATCCTATAGAGCGTCGCAGTCCCGCCCCCTTACAGAACGACGAGAGCACCAGGAAATAATTCCCCATTAATTTTTCCCATAGACATTTCAAAAAGTATTTATTTAAAGACATTTAAGCCTCCGACAAAGCCAACAGCCGAGTTCACAAATCATCATGACAATAAACACACACGTTTTTCTTCTTTCTAATTATTTGTTCAGCCCCAAAAATGTTGATCCAAGGCTTAAGTTAAATGTCTTTAAATAAATACTTTTTGAAACGCTTATGGGAAACATGAGTGGGGAATTATTTCCTGCATGGTGCCTCGGCGTTCTGAAAGGGGGCGGGACAGCGACGCTCTATAACCTGAATCTTTTAGTAGAATTTCCTAACTCTAAACATCCCACTATACCAGAATCAGAAAGGCAACGTCGCTGTGTACGTCAGCTCATCACGAGCTGACCAGCACTCCACCTGCCTCCAAATTTGCCACAGACTCTTCATCACTTCCTTGTCTCTGATCTATCATCCCACCCTCAATGTCTTCACATATTGTACAGTTTATATAAAACACATTATTCAGGCACAATTCAGCCACCTCATTAGGCCCACTCTACTCAACGTCA
This sequence comes from Electrona antarctica, assembly GCF_951216825.1. Classification (NCBI taxonomy): domain Eukaryota; kingdom Metazoa; phylum Chordata; class Actinopteri; order Myctophiformes; family Myctophidae; genus Electrona; species Electrona antarctica. Next base: position 27,550,425 of record NC_136805.1, read on the forward strand.
TGTACCTGTTGTTTTTTACTGTTGTTGAGACCGAAGACAAATTTCCACACGTGGACAATAAATGAAACTAACTAATTAACTAACTAACTGTGTGTACCGCAGCTCGCTTGGTCTTCAACCTGCAGCCAAAATTCTCACATGTCTCCCCCCTTCTCCGCTCCCTCCATTGGCTCAGAGTACAAAACTCTGATGCTGGCCTTCAAAGCAACCAAAGGTATGGTCTGATCGGACCATACAAACCCTCCCGCACGCTCAGATCAGCCAACGCAGGGAAGCTGGAAATACCTTCACTATAAACGCCGGGTCAACACTCCAGTCCACACGTCCCAAACTCTTCTCCCTTCTGTCTCCAAAACTATATGGAATGCATGCACTTCCCATCAGAACTGCAGACTCACTCCCAATCTTCTGCCGTAGTCTAAAAAGTAAAAACCCACCACTTCAGACTCCATGTTAGCCCGAGGCACTTGCCGTAGCGCTTGCCCTAGCCTCGATATGACCTTACAGGCGTATGCAAAGGCTCAACCTATATGTAACTTAGATAGCATTTTATGTAGACGTATTCTGTGACTGTGAATACGTGTTGTGTTTACATTCTGTACATTCTGGACTTGTTTGGATTCAAGCACAGAGACACATGTTTCGAGTCCGTGGGACATACATTATCCATAGTAGAACATGCCCTTGATAATGTATTTTATACATTAGACTCAAATAAAGAAATTATGTGTGTGCGTGCGTGTGCTAAAATAGTTGTGCATAATGAAATGTACACACACACACACACACACACACACACACACACACACACACACACACACACACACACACACACACACACACACACACACACACACACACACACACACACACACACACACACACACACACACACACACACACACACACCACACACAGTCACGCACACATGCACACATCTCCACCTGCCCCTGTACTGTACGGCCGACGATGCAGATCTAATGGAACCAGAGAACAGAGAGAGAGATTGAGGGAGAGGCAGATAGAGAGCGACAGAGAGACAACAAAGGATTGACAGGGAGACAGAGCAAAGTGACATACACAGAAGCAACGTTTTGTTGCTGTCGGGCAGAAACCTGGTATCTCCAGATTTCTTTTGTTTTATGAATGTCCTATACTTACGTACATCATACGAGTGTCGCACAAAATAAGTGAGAATAGCCGATCTACAAGCTCACAACGTGGCGCGATGCGACACATTGTGAGCTTGTAGAGCCACTATTTTCGCTATTTGAAAATGCTTTTAAAATAACAATGACAAGGGAACGGTTTTGGACATACAAGGTTTCCATGTCCGGCAGCAGTGTTTCTCTGTGTATAATGAAGGTGAGGTGATAGAAAAGCTAAACAAAGTGCAGAGTGAATTCATTTCTCTGTCGCTGCGTCCTCCTCCCGCCAACCACTTCACTGTCACCATCTGGTAAACAACAACTGTCGCCCACACACTGTGACACACACGCACACACTGTGACACACACACGCACACACACACCTCCTCCTTCAGTCACACAGAAACACAAATCGTTGCTGTCAGGCAGAAACCTTGTATCTCCACATTTCAAATGTATACAGTTTTCGATAAATGTATGGCCGACTTTGTTACAAAACAAGCTCACAAAGTCGTGTGAGCTTGTAGATCTGCTATTGTTATTGGAAAAGTGTTCACAGTGAAAGTGAATGTGGTTAAATGTGTCTGTGGGTTCTAGAACTAGTCAACCAATGTATAGGACTCCCCCGTCAACGCAGAAGAGCCCTTGAGCAAGGCACTGAATGTGCGTGCGTGCGTGCGTGCGTGCGTGCGTGCGTGCGTGCGTGCGTGCGTGCGTGCGTGCGTGCCTTTCTCAGTGAACCCCCTCATGGGTAAACGTTGACTCATACATTTTGCTGCTGGGAGCTATATACACAATATGCAGACCTCCCTTCCTCTTCTGAATCTAAATAAATAAAAAATTAACAACAGCTTGTGACTAAATAATAAAGTATTAACTATACCTCGGATCCATCAGAACACAAGTTCCATTTCCAGAAAAGTCACGGTTCAGGTAGGAGATACGAGTTTTCCTCAATTTCTCTCCCGCATGTGAGCCATCGATCGGCTGACATTAGTGTCATCATATGGAGCCGTGTGTGTCACTGTCCCTCTAGGGGTCCATAAAGCCAGCCCCTCCGTCCTGTGGCGAGCCCCCATGCATGCCTGACATCACATGACCCCAGCGGGGGGGATCAGTGGTTTTATGTATACTGTATGTCTTTGAAATACGTGTTTGGTGTGTGTTCGTGTAGTCGAGGACTTCAAATCTCACCGTTCCTGGACGGCCTCGACGGAACAGGATCTGAGGGCACTAGCCTGGGATGCCCTGCATTCTGAGGAGAGTGTGGAAATCAGACATGGGAGAAGAACTCAAGAGATGGCTGTTCGTAGCTACAGTGGAGTCAGTACTGCTGAATGGAGACTCAACAGTACCCGCAAGGGAAAAGGCCCAGGATGGAGTCAAAACAAGAATCCTACAATTGGCACTAGGGGCTCCATTTTCGTCACCGCTAAACCCCTTATCCCTAAACTTCTTTGCCTTTTTTTACTATTTTGAAAAACATTTTTGAATAGTTAAAATGGCCAGTCTACAAGCTCACAATGTGTCAATGTAGATTGGCTAGTTGAACTATTCAAAAATGTTTTTCAAAATAGTAAAAAAAGGCAAAGAAGTTTAGGGATAAGGGGTTTAGCGGTGACGAAAAGGGAGCCCTAGGTATCACATGGACGCATCGCATTAGAAAGGTGAACCTCTAAGGCAGTGGTTCTCAACCTGTCCCATATGATTTTGGAGGGGGTCATGATGACATTGAATTGACAATGTTTTGAACCCGTTGCGACCGCATGCCCATGTCAACCCCAGGCAGGGTTCGAACCCACAACCTTCCGCATGAAGGGCATATGCTCTAACACTACACTAGGGTGGCCCCCTATACAACAACTTTGCTTTATGTTTACTAAACTTACTTGCCCGGGTTAAGACTGAGGTTATGGTTAGGGATAAAGTTAGGGTTAGATTTAGTGTTTGGGTTAGTAGTCGGACAACGCGACCAACAAGACGTCGGGCAATGGCTGACAACAATGCCAATATGTAGGAAATGTCCATATACTGGCTCCATTGTATATGGTCTTGATAAGGGCTGACGACGGCTATTCAATCGTCTGTGTGTACGAACATTGCAGAGCTCAAGACCCTGATGCTAGACAGGAGGGTGTGAGGGCCGCAATTCAGTTTCACTCTCGCATTCACATCGCATCATTGCATGCATGCTATGTGTGTGTTCTGTATAAGGATGGACCTCACATTATGCAAGTCTGCATGTGTGTGTGTGTGTGTGTGTGTGTGTTTGAGAGAGCAATGCTGTGTGTTATTATGGGTACCGAGGTTGTGTGTACAATATGTACAATATATTGTACAGCAGCATACTGTATATGTACTGTAGGTATGGGCCTCATCTCGATGTGTCAAAATGTGTGTGTGTGTGTGTGTGTGCGTGCGTGCGTTCGTGCGTGCGTGTGTGTGTGCGCGTTTGTGTGCATCCCAGCATGGTGCAGATGCATGGCTGAGGAACAGTTGGGGGGTGAGGCGTCCATGAGAGCTGTCAGTGAACTCCCTGAGCACATTTAACGCCTGAACAAGTGACATTTACTGCAACCCGCTCTGTTTACACCAGAGAAGCTACCGTATACTGGACATTTAACACTTTGTCGCCAAAGCTAGTTCTAGCCAGAGGTGGAAGAAGTACTCAGATTATTTTTACTCAAAACAAACAAAATAAACAACAACAATACCACAATGTAGAAATGCAATTCTGCAAGTAAAATGTAAAATGTAAAAAGTAAAACACGTTGGGAACTTGTAACTGAAGTTTTCAATGGTCAGTGTTGAAACTAGGAGGACTAGGCTGATTAGGTAGGATGTTGGTGCCACCTCGGCGTGTCGGTAAGAACACTCAGAATGTAGAACTGGGTACTGTAGCTTGCTTTACTTGAGGTAGCAAACGAATGTGTGTGGTCTCAGTCTGTGCATAAACAAGACATAGAAAATAATAATCAGAAATCATCAATACTCAATAATCAGTGTGGTTACAGAACATCCAAAGCACTTTCATAGACAAAATCCCTTTCTAAACATTACAGACAAACTTCAATAACAAATCTCCATCTAAACATCCATAATGTCACAAAGTTATCAAACAAACAATAAATAGTAACAGCAAACTTAGGTTGACCATCAAACTGAAACATGTACTGTGATAACATGGACAAAAATACACTTAGGCCTTGATGTATAAATTTATGATAAGGGAATGATCGAAGACCAATCAATCATCTGGACTCTGGAGGAGTCCCGTTGAGGAGAATTTGTAAGAATGTAATAGAGTACAAATACTCAAGAAGTCAGAATTAAGGACTGTAAACCTTTTAAACAAGTGAATATTAACTTTATCTTTACTGTTATAATGTTAAACTGTAATTCTATATTAATACCTTTTAAGGATAAATACTTTAGAGGAAAACTATAATACTAAAAGGAGAGAGTAGAAGTATCAGAGTATACCAGAATACCTTAGAATGAGTTTGACACCAGACACGAAGGAAGAAGTCCACACACCAGAGCTATAAGGATTTTCCATTCAATATATATTACCAATTACCTCGGGAGAGAAATGGCAGGTCCGTACAGCGTTAAAACGATCTCTCCCTGACACATCATCAGTGACCATATTTTATACTGTTATGATAACAAAACAAACTCTGACATAGGAAGTACTCAATTGGAGTTCAGAGGGTAACCAAAAGTGAATAATGGCGACACCTATTGCCGGGAGGTTCACTTGGGACAGTACAACTGACGTGGCAAATCACACTTCCGGGAATCCAGAAAGTGTGACCAAAGGGAATCGTAGTTCTTTTAAGGGTAGATGTAGTTTATAACTGGTTACTGACTACTAGTAGTTAGTTAGTAGGAGACAATTTGTCTGCTCTGGCACCGTACCAAGGCCGAATAACATGTTTTTCACCAGAGGGGCAGAGAATGCAAGACGTCATGGAATGTTGCTAAATAAACATACAGGAGATATCTCACGGGGCAGAGACAGCAATGATATGAGCCTCAGTGGGATCAATGTGACGTGAAAAATAAGTCATAGGGCAATATGGCATATGTAACGATTCATATTATAGCAGGACACAGGGCATATGATTTAAGTCATTGGAAACATGTAAACAAAACCACAAAATAGTCCCAAAATTATCCATCAGGCCTACATATCGTCATTGACGCACAGTCAAAAGGAGGTGCTGCTCTGTCAAACACAAACTGAAAATTGAACTCTCTCTGCAGAGCAAGCTGAACTGAACCTACTAAATTATAATTACCAGCACAGGTGTCTGTAATGCAGTCTCAATCAGTCCAATCAAAGGCCCTCTGCGCATGCCTGTTGGCAAGGCAGCCTAATATATGGTTTGGCCTTTCCAACAGTCAGAGAGTAGAGAAAACATTCGGTGTAGACGGATAAAAAATTATCCAATTATGCATATCTGGCGGAACCCGATTAACGAAGCACAGCATAAATTAAGACAAGTTAAAAACAATTCTACTAACAAATGCTGAAGAAACTTTAGTAGGCTACTGTACTCTTATGTCTTGGGAGTGATGGAAAATACAGACATTTTAGAAAAACCTCAAACGGAGAGATTTCCTGCAACTGCCTGGCTGGAAGTCGTTCACAGTATCGCCAGCTAACCTCGTTCTGTCTGCAGGGCTTTTTTTGTGAGTGCTCCTCTAATCCAGGCTATAAGCTCATCTGACTCTATGTTGTAGTTAAATGGCTTTGTCCCCTAGTTTGATGTGGTGTGACCTTCGCCGACGTGGCAGAGAACACTGAGTCACCGATGTGTGAGGGACCAGTGGGCTCGGACCGGCTTCATTCTCTGTCCTACATGTATGGTTAGGAGTCATATTTTGCCATTTTTACAAATTGCAGCATTTAACTCGCATTTCATTTTATATTGTTATAACCATATTCATGTAGAAAACAGAAGAAGAAATGATTATTATAACTAAAGCTAGCAAAATAAACTAGAATAAAAAAACAGTACAGTAGTACAGTAGTGCATCCCGTGGATGCAGAGGTCGTTGTTTAATTGCGTCCCTTAACAATAAACGTTTTGGGATGCAAAATGCACCCTAATGTTAATCTCTGGTCCTACTATGGTTCTTTCTCCCTCTCTGAGAAGCAACATTGTATTGTTTAGCTCTCTCCATTTGATAGTGGACATATCTGCCTATCTAAAGTGGTGTGTAGTGTACACACAGAATTGTTCAGTGTTGTTTAAAGGGGCAATTTGTATTTTAGATACTGGGAAAGTATAACGTGTATAGCCCACATCTTATTGTCCATTATTCCAACAATGTTAACATTTTCTGCAAGCATTCATAATACCTTCACCTTCTTCTTCTACCACTGCCTCTTTGTTTCTGTTTGTACGCCATCGTCATTCCTCCCACACTCCTCTCCTTTCTCTTTTCTTTCCTCCCCTTGATTATTCTAAGCCCTTTGAATCATATCCTCCTCCCCTTCCTCCATTCTCCAATTCCGTTCTCTCTCCAGGTCCCTCGACAAAATAATACCTGCTCTGTCCTCAGTTGTTACAATTTAATAGCTGAGGGCAGATTCATCAATCTACCTTCGGTCAGTTCATTTTATTAATGTCATTTATCCATTTGGATTTGCAATAAATAAAGAAATAAATATGGGGACCTGATGTGCACTTTGAAAGTGCATTCATACATTAACACGGCGCTAAATGATTCTAATCGATGGTCATAATATAGCCTCATTTATGTTCCACAGTGAGTTTCAGTTTTCACAATATCCATTAGTGTGGGTAGATATATCTTTTATTTTAATGGTGCGTGTCTCAGTTTCAAATGGAGCTCTTGAAGAAGCATTTTCCTGTCCCCTCTCAAGCCCGAGTTATACGTCAGCATGCAAGCCGAAAATAGTACATATATGTTGCAGCTCGCCGCGGCGTCAGCTTGTAGATCTGCTATTTTCGGTGTGCAACACGGCACACTCATGAGTACAAATCAGCCTCTAGAAGGAAATCTACCCTGTGAAGATCCCTCACACAAACTCAATAAGACCCTAGTTATCTTCTCTTGCCAGTGTCAAGCAATGATTGGCCAGCTCCTCTCTTCGTTTTGTGTCTTAAATTGGATGGTGGCTCCAGGCTTGATTAGGGGTTTATATTATTCCCACTAGGCTGCATAAGGATCAGTTCACCAGAGAGAATAAATGTGTTATAGAAACCGCAGGACACAAAGAACACAGTGCACCAGTGTGTTAGAGCAGTGGTTCCAAATGAATCATATTTGAACTGGGAGGGGACCTCACACAATAATCATATTTGAACTAGGGACGCCCCATGATGTGTATACTGTATGTCACCCTGACATTGGAAAGGCCTCAAAAGGCGGCTGTTCGTGGCTATACAGTGTAGTCAGTCCTGCTGTATATGGGGGTGAGACATGAACCCTAAACAGCACAACAGGAAAGGACCCCAGATGGAGTCTACACAAGAATGCTACGAATGGCACTAGGTGTCGGACATGGACGGACCACATCAGAAACGTGGTCCTGTACGAGGACTATACCACGGGTCACAGACAGAGTCAGTGAGAGAAGGATATGAGGCTGCCAAGCCACTGCGCCAGGCACACAAACTATAGTGTCAAGCAAAGGCAAGAAGCACAACACCTACGTAGATGCACTGCAGTGCGATGGCTTAAATCAGTGGTTCTCAACCTTTTCAGGCAATGAAACCCCAAAATAATCATATTTGAACTGGGGACCCCCCCATCCTGAAAAGCACTTGGAATGTAAGAGTTGAGGCATTCAATTTAGTTTGACTCGGTTCCACAGACAATTATTGTGAAAATAGCTGATCTACAAGTGAAACAACGCCGTTGTGTGATATATTATTTGACAATGTGATATATTATTTGACAATTTGGCCAAAGTTTGACCATTTTTATAGTATAGTTTATATCGGCCCTTTTTCTTTTTTTTGTTAGATATTATAGGAAAAAAAAGTCTTTAAAGAAATTACCAAAAGTACAAAAATCTGCACACCGTCTGTACTTGCTGTTGTAATCTCTAAACTGGACCCTCGTCTGGTTCTGACAGACAGGTGGTGTGTGATAATCCGGTTGAAGTATTCCTTCTGTACGGCGACTGCGGCCATGGGCCCGGGAGAACAATAACGCGACACGAGACAGTATCATGCTAAAGGTTTAGGTTAAAGTTTATTACACAAACAGGAACATATATAGTGCTGGATCATAATGACGTGCATGACAACAAGATATGAGACATAGAAACGTGACATGATAATGACTAATGCAGCAAGGCTGACCTTGCTGGCACTGAGATGTCTCTCGTAGCCTATCCATAAAGTATGCTACAGTACAGGCAGTACACAATACATATCAAGTACACTGTATCTCAAGTTCAATTACACAGACTAAGATGTACATGGGCAACTCATAATATAACACTTGCAATAATGAACAATTTTGTTTAAGCAATGTGTCCTTCATCAGGCATTCTTCAGGCATCAAGATCAGATGCAGATGCTGTGCACCTGTGCGGGTCTGTCATCTGTGTACTTTTGGTAATTTTTTTTAATACTTTTTCTTAGGTATTAAAAAGTTAAATTGCCACATCACTGTCATCTCCGCCACTTCACAGGTGGAACCACTGGCTTAGCTAAACAACACAGTGCAGACCCTGATGTTAGATAGGAGTGTGGCAGGCAGGAGTGTGGCAGCGATTCAGGAGTCCAGAGTTGGTGTTTGCTAGACCGCACTCTCGCATCGCATGTGAATAAATCGCAATGTAGCCTATTTTGGTATTGTTTATTCCCGTCGCTCATGGTGTGCTGATTGACCATTTAAGTTCTTCCTTTTTTTTCTCTTTTTTCGTTGTACAAAAGTTCAGCTCAACATTTGCTAAATAACTCCATTTCCTTTCCTGAAATATATAACCCCTTTGGCACAAATTGGCAGAAGGTATCCGAATGACAGCAAAGATATTCTTTCTATAGGAGAGAGGCTGTGGTTCCCATACCATACATCCTTCCACATTCTTACGCCTTTGTAAGACGTAAGAAAGCCTTCACCTTTAGATCTTTTTTCTTCGCTTTCCCAAAAATGTATATATCGACGATATTGTTTTTCCTTCCATTTTATTTATTTATCCCCCCCCCCCCCCCCCCCACCCAATTTTGAACGGGTTTTATGTTGTATCTAGCGTATCCCTTTATCCATGTTGGGTTTATGCAGACTCATCCTTCCAGGCAGATGGTCTGAAATTGCTTTTGTATTCACGTTACCTTCTTCCAATTCCCACTGCACGCACACACACGCACACGCACACGCGCACACACACACACACACACACACACACACACACACACACACACACACACACACACACACACACACACACACACACACACACACACACACACACACACACACACAGTGTTTACTTTATCTCATCTCTCCCTCCCTCCCCTCTCTCTCTCTCTCTCTCAAAATCCATTCTGTTTTTCAATATAAACATACACACTCGAGCTCTTGGCAACAATAATGCAGTCAATAACCAGTATAACATTTCATGCAATGAGATCAGGATCGAAGTATTAATGACATTTTATAGCCACTTAAACCTTCTAGAGTCTAGACTTAGGAAACTGGACCCGAGTTGGCATTACATCACATCTCTTCACTAAAAAATAATCTTCAAGCTCACAATGCGCTGTTGTGAGCTTGTAGATCTGCTATTTTGGCTAATGTTCCCCCAGAATATGGATATAGTGGGGTTCAAGGGGTTCAAATGCAGCCAGTGAGGTCAGTCAGGGAGACACTCTAGGCAGTGGATCATGTGGTCGCAGTCACGCAGTGTTCAGCCATTTTTCAAAGCAGTTTTTCAGTCAGCAAGTTTCCTCTCATTTCTTCTTGTAGCTACCCTTCAATTCCAGGCCCCCTCTATATGTCTTTCCTTTGTTCTTCCCCCCTTTTCCTTTTCTTATCTTCCATATTGGACTGCCCCCCCCCCCCCCCCCACCTCCCATATAGCTCCACCACGCCATACCCACACTTTATCTAAAGCCCCATCAACGTAACGTACGGAGGCGGACACGATCAGGGGATCTCTACCCCTATACGCTCTGTATATTTTAATCCGTCCTCTGCATTAAGCCCCAGGGCTATAGGGATGTACAAAGGAGCTGACTGCACGGGACAGTAGTCCTAGTGATCTCCTGCAAGATGGACACATGGATTAAAGCGAAAAATAAAATCTCACGAGCGACTGAATTCTGTTAGGCCTAAATCCTATTCTGCGATTTGTGAAACAGCTTGGTGAAGAAGCTCACCCACACACTAGCACTCAAGCGATGTCAAATTAAATAATTGCTTTTACGAAATATACGTGATCATGGGTAGGTCATCTAGCAGCACCTTGGAAGAAGTTAAGCTGTCTTAACTGCGCAAGCACACTTTGAAGAATGCCACAAGGAGCCAGGGATCAAACCGGGAACATTCCTACCACCTTGAGGTAGTGGGAGTGGAGAAACATGTGTTTTTGCGCAATGTGCGTCATTGAGTAATCTGCCTCTCAACCTAACTGAAGTTTCATTCAGGATGTAGTCAGCACCATTTTGAAATAAGGCTAAATAGGCAGTTGAAACCACAGTGGGAACCAGTGCAGAAGTCATCAAAAGCCGGGGTTTCCGGTGAAAATTCATAGTTTTCGTCGTTATAGATTCATTTAACTGTTGTTTTATCGACTTTTGGAGTTTTTAAATATCAGCTGACTACTTTGAAGGGCTCGCGCCAAGCGCTTTACCTTGGTATAAACAAAAGTTGATGCCCCGGGCCACGCCCCGAAATACCCGTATGTGTGACTGTTCTTCTCGCCGGTTCCTTTTCGTGGCTGGGGAACAAGGAAAAAGTCCATTTGGGCCTTTTTATGTCTTATGTTTCTGTTCCCACAACTCTCAACACTACAATACTTGACCATAGTGTCGCTGTAGTGTAGGATGAAGAAAGATGTAACAATGTAGGTTCCGAAATGCAATTCCAATGTTCTTTAGCCCTAAACAACAATGGCGGATTTGGCCACGCCCCGAAATACCTGTATGTGTGTCTCAAAGAATTATATCGTCTCTATCAGGTGGAAACCTCCAGAGCCATATAAGACAGAGTTACGACAACTCTGTTCACTTCAAGTTCTACATAGACATCTATTGAATGGGGACAACCGGAAGTTTACGGTTGTCCCCATTCAATGCATTATTGGAGTCTATGGCTCGTGCGAGTACATGAACCACGTGACCAGGCTGTTTTCTGCCCCCTCAATGTCGTAACTCTGTCTTACTCTATGGCTCTGGAAACATCATGTCCAAAACTATTACTTTTCAGGATTCAATATTTTCTTTTAATTGGCAAAAGTAGCAGATCTACAAGCCTGTGGATAATTTAGTATCACGCTGTGGTATGATCATGTAGGGACCATTCATTTACAAAAAAACAAAGCAAGAATATGGAGATAAGAGGTTTCTGCCCGACAGCGACAGTGGAGGGTATGCACATGCATAAAGTGAATAGCAAATCGAGTGGCAAAATTAGTGACAAAGTGAGTTTAACACTTAGCCCGCTAGCATTTATTGAAAGATTAGGATCAAATTTTTCCCATTATTATTATTATTCCCTTATTTTGAAAAGCCACATTTCCAGTCTACCGGAAGTGAACATAACCTAGGAAGCTGAACAGAGCCTGGACAGGCCTTGTTTACAATATGAATCCAAACCGGGGCACTGGAGAGCTCCACATCGTCGGCTCTGTGCCGTCAAAGAAACGTTGTTTTGACCAAAAATGCCATCTGGGACAAGGAATAGACAGACAGACAGACAGACAGGCAGGCAGGCAGACAGACAGACAGACAGACAGGCAGGCAGGCAGGCAGGCAGGCAGGCAGGCAGGCAGGCAGGCAGGCAGGCAGGCAGGCAGACAGGCAGGCAGACAGACAGACATTTATTATCATTGTAACAGGTACAGGTACAGGTACAACGAAATAAACAGATAGAATGGATTATTATGGCGACGACGATCTAAGATGGATGATCCAGTGCTGTGACAACAACATAGCTAGATAACCGGCTAACGTAAGTAGCATTATGGCTCGATTGATCGAATGCACTATAAAAGCGCAATTGCCATTAATCAACGGCAATGGCGGTATAAACGTTGTATAAAAAAATAGCTTATTGACCTACATCTATGGCAATGGCGCTGAAGTCGTTTATCGTCATTTACTGCAATCAAATACAACTTTTCTGTTCGGATGAATGGGCTGTCAAGGCCAGAAAGTAGTTCTCAGTAGACGTTCCTGCATAACTTCCGGGTTTGATGATGATGTCACGCGCATACCCTCTATATAGACCTATACTGTATATATGTTTGTTTTTGTCAGTCAAGCGCCTGGAGCTGTTTCTCATTTGGCAAACAACGTATCTGTGAAATGGTGGCACTGCACTGACGCATGCTCTGGCTTTGTGCCTTGTAGGTTGATGCTGTTTGGAATCACAGAGGGCATCAAGCTTTCTGTTGCATGTTGATTTATACAGTCTTTGAAAGCATCTCTCACAGGGAAGCCACAGACGTTCGCTTGATCAGCGGACGCGACGTGTTTTTCACTGGCGAGCTTGATTGATCGAAGCCGCTGCTGAAAAGTACACCCTAATTGTTCCAAATGGTTTCCCTTATCTCCCCGACTTGTAAACGCATTTGGGATGTCGCAGACCACGAGCATAAGAAATCATCCTTAAATTGCAGTGTTGTCTTACAGTTAGACTGATTCCCAATGACAGGGTTGCAGTGTTGTTGAGAGTGATGGTGATCGTGTAATGGTGATTAATGTGTGTCAGGGTGTAATGGAAGTCTATAGAGCTGTGCTTGGGTGTCACCTACCTACCTACCTACCTACCTACCTACCTACCTACCTACCGTAACTAACCAACCAACCAAGTAACCAAGCAATTAGCTATACTCTGCTGGACTCCTGGGAGATAGAAGCACTGCAGTGAAGTCAGGCAGTTGAATCAATTAGCTATACGTTCAGCATGCATGCTTCAGTGCACACATACACGTGCAGGAACGGCTCGAGATAATCTGCCATTTGTGCAACCACTCCTGTACATCTCTCACACACACACACACACACACACACACACACACACACACACACACACACACACACACACACACACACACACACACACACACACACACACACACACACACACACAAACACACAGCAGAATGCTGCATGATAACATTGTTTCATCAGATGCACAAATACACCGAATTTAGACAATGGACACAAAGATTCGATTAACATAAATACATTATGTAAAAACAGACTGACACATAAGAAATTAATATATTGTGGAACATTGTTTCCCCCTCAAGCAAGGATAAATAGTCAAGAGCTGTTTGAATATAAAAACTAACATCCTAGTCAAACTTTAATTGCACAAGATCAAAGAGCTCTGTCTTGTTCTTCACACAAGCCATTACTCCTTACCCGTCACACCAGGGTCGACTATAGGCCACATAAGCACTTTAAATACACATGGATACTTGAAAATAGTTGATCCACAACCACAACAAATAAAATAAAACATTTTAAGTTTTAACAACACAAATCAGTTAATTATTGGTTAACCGATAATTAAAACATTTGGAAGCAAGCCCAAAGAAGAAACTACACATCCAAATCCCCCCACATATTTTACAAGTAACTTTACAGAAAAACAAGCCCAAAGTCGCTTATAATAAGCAGGCATGGCAACAATGCGCCACGCACGGTCACACACGCAGAATATCTTCATTTGCTTCTCTCAAAGAGCTTACATTTCTGTGAGCAGGCAGCCTTTGAAGTCTCAGAGATGTGTTTGTCATTCTGACAAGGCAACAAAGAAAAGGATATTCATTCAGAGATTCCTTTCATTATGTCTTTCATAATATAGTCAGAGATAATGATCTAGAGATGCTCCATGGAAAAGTAGCCTCTTGTGCACAGATCCATTGTTCTTTCATAATACCGTATATCACAGCGTGTCTAATAAATTTGACAAAGCATCGAAAATATTCTGTGAGAAACTCAATTTTCTTCCAGGAACAGAGGAGCTTTCTCCCAGGTGCTCGCTGCGAGAGCAATTTAATTTTCCCTCGCCGTCCTGTAGGAGGTTATAAGTGTCTGGCAGGAAGGGACTTTATTACCAGGAAATCCATGATCCTATAGCATTTCCATCCACTACAGAGCAGTGGTGGGAAGTTACTAAGTACATTTACTCAAGTGCTGTACTTTTATTTTACTTGAGTATTTCCATTTTTCAATACTTTTCTATTCAGGCATATTTGTACTTTTTACTCCACTATACAATTATGTTTAACTTTAGCTACTAGATATTTTACAGATTTAGATTATTATTATGCTACAAAACATACATCAACCAATTCATCATCATCCATCATCATGTGAAAATAGCAGATGCGACCCACCGTGAGCTTGTAGATACAGTACACTTGTGAGCTCAGCTTGTTGATGAATTGAATACTTAGGACCGCAATGGAAACAGGTTCCCAGGACCTTTTTGTTTTATCATTTTGTGCCGTTTACATTTCTGAATAATATATATTATTCAATAAATCAATTCCCTACTTTCGAAAAACGCTTGACAGATTTCAAAACATCTGAGTACTTTTGCCCACTCTGTCTCACTTTTGCTTTGGTACTGTAAGTAAGTAGGTGTTTAATTATATGGTACTCAGAATACTTCTTCCACCACTGCCAAGGTGGGTGGGAGGTTTCCTCCATAAAATCATCGGCCATACACACCTTGCATCAGTGATCCTGTGACCCAGGCTGTTGACAAAATCGGCTTCCCCACTGGTCTACAGCCTCCCCGGTGATTTACCCCTTCTTTCTTGGCGAGAATTGGGTTTGTTTTCGTGCAACACTCTCAGCACAACCCTAAGGTCAGGCCATAATGCTGCGGCAGCGTTTTCATGTTGTCAAAGTGTGGCATAATCCAGTAGCCTGGGGTCCACCTATGCTTTCTATGGCATAGGCAGCTGCCGGGAGAATCTAGACGCAGCTGCGCGACATGAGACTAATTAATTAGAGAGCGACAGAGAGAGAGGAGTGTGTGTGTGTGTGTGTGTGTACGTGTGTGCGTCAATTTAACAAAGGTGCAGACGATCAGAAATCAGCAGGGAGTGAGCGACGTTTGCGCTACTGTATGCCGTATTGAAGTGGAGTCTGCCCCAGACTTTTTTTTTCCTCCCTGGAAATAAAAACGTCTGGGTTTCAGAGGCTATAATCCATTGGTTGCAAAGCTTTTTAATCGAAACCTTATTATAAAAAGCTGAGACCTCTCACCTCATCTCACACAAAAGCAAACACGGCTCACAGGCAGTCCCTAAGGGGGGACACAGGCCCGAGGTGGTGAAACACTGGCCTAATCTGTGTGTTAGATGGGATGACGTGATTGACGTGACTTTTGAGAAGATGAAAATAAGTCCTGGGGGTGTTTCATATTATGTGTATGCAGATTGACTTTTCTCTCCTGAGGTTACTTTCCATTGCTACTCCTATGCAGGAGGACCCCTTTTTATGTAGAGGGAGTGAGGAGAAAGTGTCAGGTCTTGTTACTCTCTTGTTTCATAAGCACTAACCGCGCGTACTGCGTATGAAATATTTATGAGAGAACACTCTACGTCCACAATATCGTCAATGTCACGTACTCTCTCGTAAAAAAGGGGATTTTCTGATATGCGCAGTGTATAGTGAGCCTGAGGTTTACAGACAGACCACAGAACAAGGGTCCAGCCCTGAGCAGAATGTGGAATGCTCTGGGTACTCTATCTACGGTACGTGTATGAAATAACAATGTTTTTACAACCTTTATTGTAAAGGTACTTTGTCATGTTATGACAAACATTGTAGAAGACTATATTGTGGGCTGAAAGAAGCTGATCTGAATGATCTAGCCAAAGTGAAGAATGTATTATTGAGGGGCGCTAGCCCTTCCAACGTCGGGATTTCAGATATTACGTCATGTCTTTTAATGTTTCAAAATCACACCCGTGTGAAGTGAGGGGCGCTCTTATCATTGTACATCATCATGACGTAAAAATATTGTTTTTGATCATTTTTTAATTTATTTTCTAACAAAACAGACACAAGTAAATCACTAATGCACATAGGTATTTGCTCAGACACTATGACGTAACATTCTCCATGTTACGTCATAGTGTTAGCGCCCCTCAAAAAACAGGACTCCACTCGTGACATCATGTGGCCGCCAAGTCTATGGACTTTTATGCCCCCCAAAAAAAGAAGACCCCAGCCACGTCTATAGACTTTTAATGTCTGCTTTAAGCAGTGACGTCATGTGGCAGCCACAGTGGCCGTCCCTCACTTCACATGAGTGTGATTTTTTTTTAAAGTAACTTAACATTTTCCCTGTCTTCTCACTAACCCCCTAACCCCTTGTTATTCAGCATTTGTTTTACTTTCTACAGACGTACTCCTGATGAATGCAGCTTTGCCCTTGAATAATGGCCCTACTTTGTACAGTTATGTTTTTGTTGAATAAATCTGGTAAAATGTGCTTGTGTAGTCCCCAGCCAAGACCCAGCCCACAACAGCCGTGCCAATTGGGCTCAGCCCTATTATATTATACAAGTACAGAGTCAACTCAGGGCCATGTTACTAAGTATAGAGGGTTTAAATGCTAGCTACAGTAGGTATTTTTCTCTTACTATAAACAGATACAGTAGTAACAATATAGGTGATAAATGCCCAAACTCAGCAATGGATTTATAATTGTGACGGCAGGTCGGCACTTACTATGGAATCGTGCTTTTCCCGTCAGTGTGTTTCCCGTCAGACTTGCTGTCGCAGTTAAGCCCATATATGGAGATCCCTGATGTCATCAATATTGGCCAGCAACTCTACATCTGACCTCAAACCCTTAGATCTCCATATATGGATATATGTCAGAACCTGTTCTGTTCCTTCCCCATCAATCCTTCCTCTTCGATGTCTC
Source organism: Electrona antarctica (assembly GCF_951216825.1). Taxonomy (NCBI): domain Eukaryota; kingdom Metazoa; phylum Chordata; class Actinopteri; order Myctophiformes; family Myctophidae; genus Electrona; species Electrona antarctica. The sequence goes on from NC_136805.1 coordinate 27,567,689, forward strand.
CATTTTTACTTATACCTGTCCATTCAAACTCTAGACGGGCCTGCCCCAAAGTTAGTAGTGCAGCCACACCAGGCAGCCGGCGAAAACTATAGTTCTCAGCAGGCCCACCTGTCCATTCAAACTCTAGACGGGTCTGCCCCAAAGTTATTAGTGCAGCCGCGCCTGGCAGCCCCCCCCCCCCCCCCCCCCCCCCCCCCCCCCCCCCCCCCCCCCTGAAGTAGTAGAATCACTAGAATGTAGTTAAGCAGAAGTATAAAGTATTGAAAATGGAACTACCCAAGTAACGTAAAAGTACGTACCTCACAATTGTACTTGAGTAAAATTTACTCAAGTACTATTTACTATACTTGATATGTAGCGTGTTATCTTACGTGTTGATGCACATTGTTCAAACAGCATGAATAATGTAATACTATTCAATATTATCCAAGTGTCTAATTTGTAGATATCATATAGGCCGCCTCTGGCTACCTGAATTTCCCACACAGGATCAATAAAGGCATTCATATCTACTCAAGGGTAAGGCTAAACTTTCTTGGAGCTGTGAAAAAAATATATTCTCATCAAAAAGTTGGTTCGATAAATTCAGCCCTCTCTCAACCGATATTCTATAAGCACTATATCACACGGATGGGAAGAAAGGCTGCATTTTCTACTATGGGCATGGAGAACTTGACTTTTGATTATAATAATTTGTTATAGAGGTTGTCAGATAATGGGATCTCAAGCAAGGTCGTGGGATGGTGTCCGGGCTGATGGAGAGACCTTCAGTATAGATTAATAAGTCACAAGAGAATTGCTTGCTTTCATTTTATCATTAAATATTTATGTAAATAAGCGAGGGTGTTTTTTGCTGACGCCAATACACATTTATATTGTATGCAGATGATGAAACCATAACATCTATTTGACTGACTATACACAAGGCACCGCTCAAAGGACAGAGGGCTGTTAATGCTGATCCACACCATCTAGGTAGAGTTTGAATAGAAAGTAACTTCACGCAAAACATTTATCATTTATCATTCCTTAAAAAAAACAGGTTGTAAAAGTCTAAAACGCTCCTACAGGCTATGCTGCTCCTTACACCCAGCCAGGTGAAAGTGGATTGAACAGATCCAAATCGGCATACTCAGAGCCCCACATTCTCCACGTGCTTAAAAGAAATAAAGAAGTGAACGCAATAAAATTACAATTTGTGCTAAAATTGTTGGGGGTATTTGCACAGATGGATTCAAATCAATGGCAACACAATGTAACATAAATATAAGTAGTATCATTTTAAAAGTGGGGTTCACCTTGCATCTCTGCCAATTACATTATGAGATCGTATGTGCGAAGTTGAACACTTGAACATTTTATCATAATTAGCTAAGCACTTGAACCCTAGCATCCCGTTTTTGGGGCTTACATTTAGCAAAACAGAGTATAGTATCCTAGTATAGAGTCCTTTCCTTGGGAATCCAGTCAATTAAGTTCAAGTGGATTACATACCTTTTTCTTCTTCCTTTTTAACCAATATTCATTTATTTTCTTAGAGTTTTCGTCTAATTTGTCTGGCTTTAATTATCAGTTTTCAAGAGGCTCTATAGCTGGCATTACTCTCACGTGACCAGATTGTTGCCTCCCACAAATTTAAAATGCTTCTGGTCAGCGTTCAGATAACAAAACGCCTGCGCTCTCCGAGGCTAGTATTCAGATATTGCGGAATTGCTGCACAAGACTACTCTGACATTGATTGTGACCATAGGTCGCATTTACTATGAAAACCTGCATTTCCGTGTGTCATGTCACACCTCCATATATGGCCATCTCCATATATGAAGATTGTCACGACACTGACCTCATCTAACCCTGGATAACCATGCATGGAGAAGACTGGATAATCACCTATAGATCTGCATATATGGAGCCAGCCAGCAACTCAACATCTGACCTCAAACCTCAAACCCTTAGATCTCCATTTATGGAGCTGACCTGTTCTGACATACCATTATGTTGATCCTCCCCACCCGTCCTTCCTGTTCTGACATTCCATATGTTGATCTGATCTCATCAAACCCTGTACACTCCAGACACGCTCCATATATGGCCAGTACAGAATTCATTCCATATGTTGATCTGACCCCCCATGCCAAAGCGCCAGCGCTCGCCCAGCAGTCTGCCGTCACCCAGGCGGATGGGTGCACGCTTATCGCCCTCAGGGCGTCTTACTGGTGCTCGTTACAATTGGCTACTTAAAAACACGCAGCCCGCCAGAACCGTAGTAACCGCAGGCTCAAATTAATCGTCTAGCCCACCAGAACCGTAGCTTATACGTTTTCCAGGGTTCATATTCTTTAATCCATGTTTTGATCCGATCGTATCGTTAGCTGCCGCTCGTTAGCATAACAGTCAAAGTGGGACAGTGGCCGTGGCCATTTTGAAGATGCGCACGCATCCACTTGCACTCTATGGGCTGCATTCAAAGCCCTGTATCTCCAAATCGGTGCAATGAATGTCGTTTCTGGTGAAAACAAGGTTTTTCAACGGCCGACAGCAGGCGCTGTGATACTCGTGGTCGGGTTTTTCCACCACCGACCGAGAGAACAACAACCGGTCACGACACCACACACAGCATTTTGTCATTGTAACATGCGGTTACGGATATTTGGCTCTTCAAAGTGAGTGTTACGCGCGATAAAACCTTGGCAATGCACGATAGATAGATTAATTAATAAATGGTAAATGGTGCATTTATATAGCGCCTTTATCCAAGGCGCTTTACATAGATTGTGCATCAATTCACCCATTCACACACACATTCATACACCAATGGCGGCAGAAACCATGCAAGGCACTAGCCAGCACATCGGGAGCATTTTGGGGTTCAGTGTCTTGCTCAAGGACACTTCGACACTAACTCTGGGGGAGCCCGGGTTTGAACTGGCAACCTTGCGGTTACCATCCACCAATGCTGGTGGCAAAACGGTTCAAAATGAAAACGTCACCCTCATTTAAAGTACATTTAACTGATGATAAATGCTTTAAACATAAAGGCATCCGCTACATGGATGGCTCACAGCACAAATCCTCATGGTTAATTTTAATCAGAGTGTACAAATAGGTCAATTTTGTTGAATTTGTACCCTCTCAGGGTTTAACACAGATGGTTTTACAGTGCTCTCTGTGGGATTTAGGTTACCACCATGCTGGTGCTTGCCAACCAAACAATGCAGTCAGGGACAATACAGGCTCAGATCAGCTTTCATTCTATTCAAGTCAAGTCAAATGACTTTGGATGAGAAATAACATATAATACTTTTGGCACTCTGATATGGTGAACCATCTGCAAGAAAACGCTGTGAAACTAAGCCTTTTTAACCACAAGAACATCAGCATCCATATTATGGGGGAACAGTAGTGGATGTAGGTTAGTGGTGAACATTCACTGAGAATAGGCATTTTTGATTAATTGAGTATGAAGGACCCCAATGGAAACAAGTCAATAGGCTTTCTTGGGTTTAAATTCTCTTAGCAGACCTTAATTGTATTGAACTGTACTTTCCTGTGCTCTTTTTTTGCCAATCTGTTAATAAAGTGATCAATCAATCAATCAATCAATCACAGCATTTAGCTTTAAGCCCACATTTATTAAAGGAAGCATAATGACCCCCCTGTCCTTCTTGCCTCATGACAGCACAGTAACACACACTATACTACACAACTTTCTATATTTCTGTTTTTACACACAGAGCACATATCCTCTTGACAAGAACTCGGCAACTCGCATGAAAAACATTCATTTAAAACCAAGAAAATGTATACTGTTCCTGGCTAACAATGCCACAGCTCAACAAAACCAAGCCACCACAGAGCAATTAGCCTTTGAGTAAGAGGAGGAAATTGAGAAATTACAGTGCAGATTAGCACAGAGGAAAAAAGATTTCAGTAATTCATTAGCGCAATAGATGCGTGACTTGCGTGTGCAATTACTCATTGAGTTTCAATTCACTCCTTAAGTGCAAATTACTCCTTGAGATATATAATGACTTGGTGTTATCCTGATGAAGAAATGACTGCATACTTCACTCTGAGCTTTACTGTACCACTCCCTTCCCGGGTTTTATGGCTGAAGCCTGAAGGTCTTGTTACTGGTATTCTTGGCCTTTTGTTTACCAGACATTTGATATCGCAAAAGGATTTTAAACCCCACTTCCCCAGCGCATCAGTCCACACGTCTCTCAAATTATATCTTGGGCTTTTCTTGTCACAAAGAGGAATGAAAGGTTCAAACGGTTCAAATGTTTTCATGACATTACGGACCCGCAAATCAATATACATTTGGCTGTGGACCAACATATGGAAATATTTTTTGTCAGGGACCCCCATAAGAGAAGATTTTGTGTTTCTTAAAAAATAGCATTTTTGAATAGACAAAGTACAAAATAGGGTTTAAGTTGTTAAGCTGCATGGGGACTCACTCAAGGACACCTGGGGCTCACCTTTGAGAGCCACTGAACTACAGCTCCTCTGGCCTAGCCTCTACTCGCGTAGCCGGACAAATATCACTGCATTGCAAAGGCAGATAAGTCTGGCTACGCAAGGCTACCTCTGGCCCATCATGATTATCAAGCAGTTAACTTCAACTAGAGCCACAGACAGGACTAATGACCTTCAGCTGGAGTCATCAATTCTGTCATCCAAGAAGGAGTTTGATGAAGACGAGGTCAAATAAACGGCCTGTTGTGATAATTCACCCTCAATCAATCTTAAAGAGCTCTCTCTCTCTCTCTCTTCTTTACATCAATGCATTTTATCCTCTCTCTCTCTCTTTCTCTCTCTCTCTCTCTCTCTCTCATCCCAAAGATCCTTCAGTGTGACTCGATGTGGTCAAGGCCTGGCCTAAATTACTTTCACTCCCTGTCTGACGGATGGACAGAATAACTAGGGGGATGATAAACCGGCTGGTAGGCCGATACGAGAGGGGAGGAGAGGTCTCTCAATCAGCCTGTCAGCCTCAGTTCCTTTCTCGTCCCCCTGGAAAGGAGGGCTGATGTCATGGTCAATACAGACAGGCTTTTGTCACAGCGGAGGTACGCCGGGGCTGTTTGTGTATGCATGCAGTGGCACCTGTCTATGTCACAGAGGAGGGAGGGTGTAAGAGGTGTGTGTGTGTGTGTGTGTGTGTGTGTGTGTGTGTGTGTGTGTGTGTGCTATTTTTTGAGTGGTGTAAACCACTCCTACAACTGGCTTTGTTAGTCTGTGCAGAAAAAATGAGCATGGTTGCTATGTTCACCCGGGTGTGATTTCATTACGTCAGACAGGCTATATAAGACCTTACACCACTCAGTTCACACGGGTGTGATTTTTTTTGGTTAAGGGTTACAATTACAAAAAGCTTCAAGGTGGTTTTAGGATTTAAGATTAGGCATTCAGGGGTTAGTTATGGGGTTAGGGTTGGAGATATGCTTGATTTATACTTGCGTGCCGGTGTCGATTGCTACAATCGTACGCTATTATACGCTACGCTAGGCTTTAGTGTTGGGGTTAAAAACAATGAAATAAAATAAAAATGGCATTCGTAAAATTATAGTCCAAAAGATAATGAGTCGCGTTAGTCGGTTCAGATAAGTGGGGTGGTTTAACGCTTCCCAAACTTTTCTGGATCAGGGCCCACTTGAACATCTTAGCAACTTAGTGAGGTGTGTAAATATGCACCCCATGTGTGTGTGTGTGTGTGTGCACCTTTGTTTGAAGGTGTTTGTTTTGCTGTTATTTAAATGGCCAAATTGCCACCATCTGTTGCCTAGAGATTACAGTCCCTCTGTCCCTGCTAAGTTATCAAACTAAACAAATGCTCGCTGTTGCAGCTGGTTTAACCCATTTAGAAAAAACAGTTTTCTGAAAAACCCATGTTTCTATGTCAGTCGTTATCAAACATTTTCATGTCAAGGACCCCCAAAAATATATGTCATTGGCCGCCGACCCCCATCTGAAAAGATGTTGTTCCAGGGACACCCCAAGAAGCAAAGATTTGAGTTAAAACGTTTGCTCTGAAAGAAAATACATACATTTTCACGATTTTTCAAAAACAGCAGATCTACAAGCTCATAGCGCGGGTGCCGTGCTATGAGCTTGTAGATCTGCTATTTTGCAATAGCCAAAGCATTGAAGAGAAAACTTCCGCACACTCGACTTACTATAACAGCAGGTGCGTAGGCGACAAAGCAGCAGACGTGTAGGAGAAGGAGGGAGACCCTCCTTCGACCTTCCTCAGGCATGAATCAGTATACTGTAGATGCATGCCAGGATTTTACCTCAAAAGCAGAAGCATCAACTGTTTTCAACCACTTTATTGACCAGGGTCCCCCAGAGGCTTATCGTTGGTCCACACAATTTTTCTACCTGCCGAAAATAGATTGAAAATAAAAGCTCATAAGCTGCTAATTTACATATATCTACTGTGTGCCGTACATTTCCCGTCAAGTCACTCAAAATCCCCATATATGGGTATGTCGTCAGTCACTCAATGTCGCCAGTCACTCATTATCCCCATACATGGGAATGCCCCCAAGGTCTCGTGACATCACGTGACATCATCAGGGATAGAGAATGGAGATCCTTGATGTCATAGTAAATGCGACCTGCTGTCGCAATTAAGCCCATATATGGAGATCACTGATGTCATCAATACTGGCCAGCAACTCTACATCTGACCTCAAACCCATCTAAGGGTCTTATATTATATGTCAGATATATGTCAGAACCTGTTCTGACATTCCATATGTTGATCCTTCCCCATCCATCCTACACATCAGGGACGGATTAGCCCCACAAGGGCCCCTGGGCCGGTACATTTTTTGGGGCCCCCCTAGCGCACGTGCGTGCAGAGATTTCGAGGTTTTTTGTGTTTTTATCATTTTTTTACCTAAACTTAACTAAATCAATGGCCAATGAAGGTCCCCAGGAGCTTTTTTCAGGGCCTCAAACCCATTACAGGGCTTTACATTTTCCCAGAAGGGCCCCTCAGAGCCAAGGGCCCCTGGGCCACGGCCCCAATGGCTAATTTGGCCCTGCTACACACACACACACACACACACACACACACACACACACACACACACACACACACACACACACACACACACACACACACACACACACACACACACACACACACACACACACACACACACACACACACACAGAGGTCAGTCCACAATGGAAATAAGGTATCAGGCTTTGTTTGGGTTTTATCCTTTAGGCAGATATGTTCATGTATATGGGTCAGTGACGTGACACCCCTAAAAAAGTGTTTTTTAAAAACCTTTAAATAACAGGAATAAAAATGATTTACTTTTGTTCTACTCACTCTCATCTTTATGGAAACATATTTTGTTTTTAGATATTTTATTGGAATCAGAATTTATTCAGCATTTTGTTGTACTTATGGTGTGACATGACAATAATTGTTTATAAAATGAAAATGGAGTACACCTTTCTTAAGTTACTCACTTTATCAAAGTCCTTTATCATAACTAACCTGTAATCCACTATAGTTTTGTGAAAATTTATTAAATCTGTATATTATTTTCGTAATCAACACTCAATGTGAGGCCCATGTTGTCGGTCTTTCAACATATTTTGTATTTATTGTGACAAAACTTTCTCTAAAATTACACAAATATTTGTGACTCTTCCTGATACTATTTGCTATGTAATCCATGAACATTAATGGTTTCATCATTAATAAAGGTATGATTTTTTCACTATTTGGAACGTCACACCAAATGATTTAGTGTCACACCGTATGATCATATCTTCATTTTTCAAAGCCAACTGTGTTTTAACCTACCTATTAGTGAGTACTGAACTTTACAGATTGATTAAACAATTACTCAGGAAAAACAGCAACAGGAAAATTGCTTTAACATTGAATAACATGCAATGACAAAATTAAACACATTTTATTGTGGATAGTTGCAGATTTTAGGTGAAGCTGTTTAAAACAAATGTTTAAATGGACAAAAGAAACATGGGTCTTTGTTATTTATTGTTATATCTGTAGGAAAATACAGTTTGCATCATATGGTGTGACAAAAAAGTCATATGGCGTGACAGGCAGACAGTCACACCATTATGATATAGTGTCACACCATATTATGTTTTCTGCACTTAACATAACCTTGAGGCTACTAGCTGCTACACATTAGCATGCTAACAACATGCTAGCTATAACAAAGCAACATAGATTTACATGTAATTATGACCAAAAAATCTAATAACTTTAGCTTTTTTAATGAAAAAGGTGTCACACCCACAGACACTCGGATGAGTCGCATTGGTCAGCGTTCCAAAAGGGTCGTATTTCATGGAAATGTTAAAATGATAATTCACCACAGACACCTGTCATGCTATTGTAATGCAAGTGCTGAGCAGCCTTACTGAAGAAGGACCTCTCTATCCCAATGGGTGTCCAAACAATTGCCTGTTGAAATTTCCCAAAATGGTGTCACACAATATGATTTTGGTTTGGGGGACAAAATATTTTTGATCAGAAATGACTGAAAACATTATGCTTGGACTTTGAAAAGATTAGGCTCACAAATAGACATCTATATTATATTTATGGTATTTTTAAAATAATTTTATCATTTTTTCCCCTTAGTTTTATTCAAGTTCCTACTTTGAGAAACAGGGCCAGGACAGTCGCACCATATGAGTTTTGCTATGTTTGGTTGAAAATTCTGAAGAAATGAGGAATTAAATGTTTTAATCTTGAGTATGTTCACATGAAGCATAATGTCCTGCACAATATTCAGAAGGTTTTTGACAAATATATTTTTTATTTATACGCGTTTGACACTGAGGACAGCAAAGGACAGCATGTCACGTCACCCACCCATATGCATTTTAGGTCAGTAAAAAATATCAATCAATCAATCAATCAATCAATCAATCTGATCTCCACATGGCTTTTTTAGGACTATACTCACTAGACTCACGGTCTCTTGCCTTTGGAACAACCTGCCTGATATGAACACATTTGGATTTAATTTTAAAGAGGATCTTTTCATCGATTTTCAACCTGTCGTTATATAATTGGTTCTCACTAATGCTCATTATGATGTGCCAGAGCCAATTTTTCAAAATCTTTTTTTCCCCCTTAAAAAAAAAAAACGTTGTCGTCTCTTTCTTGTTTTGTTTACAGTTTTGCATATGACAGACAGTGATTTATCCATTTTTTCTTTTGTCAGGGGGAAGTCTTCATGTTGCGTTTCTTACCTCTTCTGCAGTATTTCTAACAGGCTCCTCTTTGTAATTCTGGGTGTGGACGGGCCTTTAATGTCATTCCCAGAACAATTAGAAACAAAACAAAAATTAATTAAGGATGAATCATTCATCTCCTACTGCCAGAAAAGTAAGCATGGAAAGCCTTTTTCTGTGTGCCAGATATAGATCTTAATGAAGGGAGCAATCAATACATACCTTCCAACATGGTAATAGAGCAAATAGTAAGATAATCCTGGCTCTTAAGGAGGAGTGTAAGCACAAATGAGCCGAGCTGAGCTGCAGGATTGAATCTTTTGCCAAGTTAGTGTAGAGATGCAGCATGCAGATCTTACTCTGTCAGGAGTCAACAATGATTAAAAACATTAGCACTTCTGATTGTACCCACTTCTCATGCGCACACAACACACAAACCAATATTATCTGCTGGCTGCACAGTGAACAATGATTTTTCCCCTTCTCAAGGCCTTGTATTTCACTCTTACTGGCTGAGACAGCTACTGTGGTATTGTGTATAGACATTTTAGTGACTCACTCATCCTTGTTTTCTAAGCGTGGTCCTTTCCGCTATGGCCTCGTAGACGTCATTAGGTCATCTCACAATAAAAGAACGCCATTATAAGGAGGATGGGATACAATGGAGGGTATAGTATGTTCTAACATGTGACAACCTGCAGACCCTTTTATTGATTAAATGATTCTGAAACGTTTTCATTTCAAGGCCCCCAGTTTGTTATGTCTTAGACCAGGGGTTCTCAAACGTTTTTATGCCAAGGACCCCCAAAATGATACTGTATGTATTTTGCTGCGGATCCCCATCTGAAAAAAAGAGTTTAAAATGCCACAAACTCTTTCGAGATTTTCAATGGGCCTCGATCTGGAAAAGGTTGAGAACGAGCCTCAGACCAGTGTTTCTCAAACCTTTTCATGTCAAGGACGCTCAAATTAATATTTTTTGCTCCGGACGTCTATCTGCAAATATTTTGTGACAGAGACCCTCATACAAGATTTGTGTTAGAATCTTTGAGAAATATTGTTTTTGAAGGTTGTGAGCTTGTAGATATTTGTAACTAGCCGTGTCAACTAAATTCGCTGGGGACCCCTCGGAACCTTCTAAAGGACCCCTGAAGGCCCCCTGGACTCCAGTTTGAGAACCGCTCCCTTACGGCCGAGCTACACCAGCACGTGTGCACGCAATACGTGAATACGCGAGCCCCGCATACGCAGACTTTAAAATAGCACTGGATCTAAAAGTGCGTGCGTGTGTGCGTTTGTGCGTATGCGCACACATGCGTGTTTAAAAGCCTGGTGTAACTCGGCCATTAATGGGCGACCATTCTCTGAGAGTGTAGAAATGGAAGCATAAGCATCACATTTTGCACACTCTGGGAATTATAGTTTTGGTTCCTAGCAATCATTTTGGCTAGGCACCCTATGGAACCCCCTCAAGGACCCCTGGGGTCCCAAATGATGGGGATATTTAAACTGGTTGTCACATGCTGATGTGTAGAGGATCCAAGTGCAGGACAGCAGGCAGTGCAGGTAAGGCCTCATACACACACATAAAAAAGAAAAGAAAAATGAAACGACCAAACGTTTGTTTGATGGTGTTTGATACAGTGTGTATGAGGCCTCGAGGGCTGTACAGCTCTCAAACGAACAGACAACACACCACAGTGATCCAACAAGAACTGACCTGGGAACAATTTGATACACATGAGTGGTGATCACAAACGAGACACAGCTGGAACGAAACAGAAACGAAACTAGAACAGGGAACATATCGTTGCTGTCGGGCAGAAACCTCTTATCTCCATATTCTAACCTTTTGTGTTTTTTTGTCAGGTGAAACCTGACTAATAATGAAATGTAGACGACTTAGTCATCATAGTAGCGACCTCCTTGTGATTGGTTGACCATCATAGTAGCGACGTCCTGATTGGTTGCCTCTGGCTAATGAGACAGCAAGCAACGGCAAATATCCCTGCCAGCCACACAGGCTGCAGTGCAGAGCAAAGCAGCAGAGCAGATCACACTCACGCTCACGGGGAAGAGCTCACCCTGAGTCCCCGACACGGCGCATACTACAGTTATTTGACACGTTTGCAATGTTCAAACGTCACTCAATATAACTTCAAACTAAACACGGGTGAAACTAAGCGCAGCCAAGGTGGGGGGTGCGTGGTACGGTGGTAGACAAACAGCTCACAGCTAATGTTATGAGCTAATTGCAGCAGCAGCAAAGCCACAACAAAACACAATGATTGAACTACGAACAGAACGGTGGAAACGAACGCAAAAGGCCACAAGGTTCTGACACAGAAACATTAGCGCTGTGTTCTGTCCTGTCTTCTGTCCCCCCGACAGAAGACAGGACAGAAGACAGCGCTTCTTTCACCTGACAAATATTACTATGTAATCATTTCTTGTTTCATAAATTAACGCCCTATTTAACTTGATCATACTACAGCGTCACACAAAAGCATCCAAAGTATACGGCAGATCCGCAGCTGATTTGAGATTGTGGATCTGCTACTTTTGCTGTGTTTGAATTATAATCCTGTAAAAGTAACGGTTTTGGACATATGAGGTTTCCACCCGACAGATGATATAAATTAATACACAAAGAACAATCCTGGGGCATTCTTCCACTGCTGGGACAGGAAGGGGTACAGTGAGTCAGTGACTACTACTAGACGTCCCGGTTTTATCTCTAAAACACTCAATGTCAAGGTTTTCAACATTCCCTACACAACTGTTCCAGTTTCACCACTGCAGGGGGTTACTATCTGTTTGACTGTCACTGCCAGTCTGTCACATGACTCATTTGTAGGTCTATGATTTGGTGGCGGTGCAGTAGGCCCTACCACCGCACCTCAGCCAGAACAAGGCGGGTCCGGACTGCCCAGTGCGTCACAGGAACGGGACTGTACAGTAATGAAGGACAGACACTTGACTGAAGCCACAAAAGCCTTTTTTGTCATAACATTTGTTGTGCCACAGTGCAAAGTGAAATTGTTTCTAAATAAAAAGCAAGGAAATCATAGGCAGCCATGCACACAGACACAAGGGCAGGGGCGAAAACAGAATCTCTGCTTCCCAGCCTTTTATTTCGGCCTGGTGGAAAAATGTCCTCTCACCACTCACTCACCAGGAGAAGGCAGATTGGGTAGCTGGGTGCTGTCTGCTGGGTCCAGTGTCACGGTGTGGTTGGATCAGTGTCACGTGCTGATGTGGTGAAAACTCAAGTGCGGCACAGCGACTGAGGTAGTGATCAAGACTGGATGTGTGGCTGACACAGACAAACTAACAAAGACATCTCGTGAGAGAGAGAGAGAGAGAGAGAGAGAGAGAGAGAGAGAGAGAGATAGAGTGGGTGGGTGGGAGCAAGGCTATGGTATATGTTTTGTTTTGTTTGTGTTATGTCAAAAAACTGGAAAAAGGAAAGAATGGCTTCTTTGTTTTTTGAGATGCTCAGTTCCTTGTTTTTTTTAAATATCTCCATTGTGTTATGTTCACAGTCAATCTGACATAATTGTGCCATACTTCTAAAACAATGAAAACAAAACCCGGCATAAAACAAATCAAGCCAGCTCAAACAGAAAGAGATAGCACACGACAATGATGCATGAAGGGAGGAACACATACTGTAGGGATACACATGAGGGGTGATTACTAACAAGATGCAGCTTGAGCATGAAAGAACATAGAACAAAGAAAACAGAATCCACATCAAATACTTTGACACGACAGTCAATGAAGCAAGTCAACTGTAACAAAAATAACGCAGAAGTTTATTTTTGGAAATCTATAGGCTAGCTTTCTATTAAGGCAGAATAATTTGTGATACGCAGAATATTTTACAGCTCAATGGAATCAAAGATCAAAGAAAAAAGTCTCCCTAATTCCCTGCTCTGCTACACATCGGAGCCGTCCTGTTATTACTCAGTCTAATCCGGCCTGTATTAGCAGCTTCATTGTTGGGCTGCATGGCGGCTGTGTAGTGTGTAGTGGGCCAATGTGACACCTGAGCCAGAAGGCAGAGTGATGCGAGTGATTAATCCTCCTGGATGAGGTTGATCATAAATAAACGAACCAGCCGCATCTCACCATCTGCTGTGGAAATGGCATCAGCTTGCCTGTGTTGGCGTGGCATTTGAATAATAATATGTATATATAATATATATTTTAACACAGATATCCCTGTGAGTTTAGACATCTTGTTTTGGTCCCAAACTAAATTTCTTGTAGGCCTACACTCAGTGGTGTGCATTTACGTACATAAGTACATTAACCACTTCATTTGAAAACTTGTGAAATGGGACATTCTGCATAGCATACTTTCTACTTCTGTCACTTTAGGTACATTAAAATTTTAGACCAATTTTTACTCAAGTACCTTTTGAATTCCACTTTTACTTGTAACAGAGTATTTCTACATTGCAGTACTACAGGTATAGCCTGATACTTTTACTTGAAAAATGTACCACTACTGCCTGGATTGCTATGGGAGTTGCTGTGCACCTTCAGAATGATCTTTCCTCTAGTGCATTCACTGCCTTTAGGCCAAAATTGACAATGATATTCTGAGGTTATCAAAAATGGATTGCCATGAAACTCAAAGTGTATTCATGCATCCCAGAAGATATACCCTATACTATTTAATGAGGGCCACCCTCAGGCCAAAATATCACTTTTGTATGACACGATGAACCCTACTGATTGGTGACTCAGTGCCCTTTCACTGGCATCACCCTTATATAAGTTATAGGTCAAAAGGCAGAACATAGCCTCTATGGGGCGTCTTGTTTTTAAAGATCATTTGAAGGCCTTTTTGTTCTATTATGGCCCACACCAGCAGAGAGGGACAGCAAACGCAAGAATTCTGATACGGGATGATTGAAAATAATCAATAAACGATTTGTTTGACTATCAAACTCCAAGCCTACAGGAGAGGAAAGAGCAGTGACCATGCCTCTCTTCTAGCCAATACAGGTCCTGAGCTGGGAATCATATACAGGGCTTACGTGGACAGCACACTAATTGGTCATGGGACCAAGGAACAGGGGCTAGCTACCCGGTCATAAAAAAACCTGTTGCAACTGCAAGTCCTGTGTGTGTTATAGTTTCATCAATCTGTGCCTGTGGGCAAGTGCAAAATTGTTCATTCAGGCTACACATCTGTGACAGACTAGTGCGGGCCTGTGTGTGTGTGTGTGCGTGCGTGCGTGTGTATGTGTGGGAAGAAGAGAAACAGAAAGCTTCGGATAGAATTAATATCAGTGGACCTTGGCCCCTGATATGGGCAGTCTCCTGGCTGAGTAGGTGTCATTCAAATACAGCTATTACTATGTATGATATGAGTCAAGGCGAGCAAGGCAATATTCATGAAGGTGATCCTTCCTGACTCGATGTCAGTCAGACATTTCCAAGTTCTACAGTTAACCGGAATGCTGTGCAGCTCTCTCATGAGTATTACTTTTTATGATTCACTTTTACACTCCATCTGTTCATTTGTACCACATTATTGAGCAGGATTGGGGGTAACTGTATGTAATATTATGTCCAAATTGGACCGACAGTACACCCTGTTGGTTACAGGCTGACATGACACATTGTATTGCCGCATGTACAGTACAGCTACCGAGAATACATGTTAGTCACAGAATTTGGTCATTTATTACCGTACCTAGTTCTTGTATTATGCTCCATGTTCTAGTTATACAGTAGTTCGATGTTCATGTCTTTCCCAGCTGTAAATCATTTGCACTCATGTGTATGTCAATATTGTTTCCCAGTCAGTCCTTGTTGGGTCATTGTGTTGCATGTGTTAGTTTATATGTTTGAGTTCTTGCCTTTGTTTCAACGACTTGAGGCCCAAGCATCCCTATTTTTGTCGAAAATAGCAGCTCTACAAGCTCAGTGCATTGCGTTGCAATGTTTTGTTTGCCATTTTCCAAGCTTCCCTGCCATTCTCGGGGAAGAGACGGGTGTAAAAAGAGTGCACCAGTAGGCCTACAGTGCGACTGATAATCATTTATAATTTAGTCCCAACTCGGGTGTTTTTGTCACTGTATAAATGTAGGCTATATTTTGCACATACGTGAAATTCGTCCTCTGCATTTACCCATCCTATAATTACTATAAGGTGTGCTTGTAGATCTGCTACTTTTTTGCTGTTTTAATTTTTATTTTAATCCTGAAAATTAACAGTTTTTGACATAATGAGGTTTCCATCCAACAGTGACAATATTATGGTTATGCTACTGGAATTTGAGGAAAATGTTTTCCAGAGACAGTTCCAAAATAAAGTGTTGGTGCTGTCCATAGAAAGTCTTCTGATTACATGTAACGCATCAGTGGAATCTCATCAATGCCACATCCACCATGTAAAAACAAAATATAAATAGAACACTGAAATGAATAAAGAATGCTCACAACATGTCATTTATCACATCTCATATATTAGAAAAGAAATATGCAATGTGATGTTTTGTCTACGGAGAATTTTACAAAGCAGATAGATCAGAGAGTAACATAATCCATAGAGCACAGGTTTTTCACTACACGACTGAGCTTTGAGCTGTGGTTAAAGGCAGTTTATACCACACACATAATTCAAAATGCACACACACACACACACACACACACACACACACACACACACACACACACACACACACACACACACACACACACACACACACACACACACACACACACACACACACACACACACACACACACACACACACACACACACACACACACACACACACACACACACACAGTTAGTTTGGTCCCAGTCAACCAGTCTTAAGCCTCATACATTGTCATATACGATCTGTCACCTCACCAGTTACTTTCAGCGAGTGACACGGTGTATGGAGAAATAAATGAGGCTTTATAGATGGTTGCCATCAATGGCACACAGGCAATTACAAATGCATTGGCTAAGGTTGTCCGGGGGATGAGGTCCAGGGACATGGGGTCCTTGGAGGGGTTCTAGGATATAGCATCACAATCATTTCAGCCACTTTAACCATACTTTGGCTATTCAAAAATAGCCGCTCACAGCATGTTACTTGATGTGGTGTGAGCTTGTAGGTCTGATATTTGTGCAATTATTAGAAAAATCTTGAAAATGTTTTTAAAAGTCAGAATAGTTTGTCTTTTTTAACACAAGTCCATGGCACAACTTATTGTGAGATGTGGTCTGCAGCCAAATACATAAAAAATGTGGGGGCCTTGACATGAAAAAGTTTGAGAACCACAGCTTTATGAAACTCATTAAGGAAAAATAAATGGTCTGTTACAAGGACAGAGGTTTTTAAACTGTTTTTCTATTGTATTTACAAAAGTCTTTGCAAAATTAATACTGCATGGGGTTAACAACACACCTTGACCATGTTCTGCACTTTAACACAGTGAACTCGTCTCAACAAAAAGGGTTGTGTGATTTCTTCTCACAAAAAGATTATTGTTGAAAGTTTGACTTGTAGTTGTGAGAGAGGCTGCTAGGCTATGCAATGATGAGTCATTGTAGACATCCCTCTTCATGCATTCACCACGGTAGAACCGTAGATTACAGTATGCTTCAATAGTACTGCAAACTATTATTTTCTTCAACATTGTAGGCCTATACTAGTATTATGTATACTATAGCAAAACAGCCTCTCCGCCAACTAGTTAACAGATCACTCCTCCTTTATGTATAGCAAAACAGCCTCTCAGCCAACTAGTTAACAGATCACTCCTCCTTGTACCTTGTGATAGCATACTAGTCTGCTTGACATATAGACTTTCAGCCGTTTGTCTTGTTTTCTAGGTTTAGTCTGTTCAAAATGTTTGAATCTCTTTAATGTAAAGCATATTGAGATGCATGTTTTGTATGAAAGGTGCTATACAAATACATCATTATTATTATTATTATTACACACTAAACTCCTCAGTGTTATAATGTATCCATTTGTAACCAAACGGACCCTTACAGGTCCAACAACAGTCCAGAGTGGCATTTCAACAATGGTGTCATCTGCATCTAGTGTTTGAATAACTCCCTTAGTTGATCAATAAAAGCATGGACATTTTTTACACAAACATTCCCACAAAAGTAAACATAAGAGAAATTCAAATTACATGTATAGTATATTACATATGTATAATGTGGGGGTACGTATAGTTACATAACTATATTAGAAAAATGTTGCTGCCAAAATTTGACAATTGCACATAATTGTTGGCTACAGTATGGCATTTAAATGCTATACAACTTAATGTACTGTAACCCAAATGTACATAGTTTTTTCCCTTCTTTCTTTACAAGATGAGGGGAAAAAATCCATGACTTTCCTTGGGGTAAAAACAAGAACTAGAAAAAAACACGTTAAAGTTAAGACCATTTAAGTTCTCCTTTTTTGGTTTGTGTACTAAAAAAAGAACATTTTAAAACAGGTCCTTGCTTTTCTTCAAGTTGCTTTTCTTCCAGTTTGGCAGAGCGTTGAACTCCACTCGACTCATCTCAAGAAGTTTCTGCAACACATGAAATAGGCCCATAGGTGAAACCAGTTTTGACGACTTGCTAATGGGGGGTGGCATTTAAAACAAAGGTGGCTTGCTGTGGTTGGCTACAACATACATTTGCATGCACAGGGGTGAGGGGCTGCCAATGTTTCCTCCAAGGTGGAAAGTCTGGTGAATGTGGTGATGCAAGGTTACTGCCAATATATCTATCTTTGTTTTTCTTATTTATTTCACCCGGGCTGTCAGACTGGGCAAGATCTCAATTGACTGGCCCTGTGCCCGAGTGGCCCAATGGACTCTACGCTTCTGTGGCTGGCCCACCGCTGTTATGAAGCAGCATGCTTTGGGGCTTTAATTGGTTTTGAGGATTAAAGCTGCAATCTGGTAATGTATTCACATTTTAATGAATAAAACATTATAATTAGAATAAAAGAGAATAAAATACATTATTTTAAGCACACCAGTCTCTCACTCACGGCTGAAACATTTACACGTGTAAAAACCCAAAGGTGCTCTTTTGTTTACCTTGAAGTCGTCGTCAGAGAGGTAGTCCTCCAGACGCAGGGGGTCCACGCCCTCTGGCAGGGGCTTGCCGGTCAGCTCCTCAATGGAGTACTGCAGCTTGCTCAGCCTGGACAGAGCCTCCTTCACCAAGACCACCTTGTTCTTGGAGCCCTCTGCCTGCTGCGCACGCACACACGCGCACAAACACACGCACACACACACACACACACACACACACACACGCACACGCACACGCACACGCACACGCACACACACACACAGAGCTTGGATCAGAAATAGCTAAACTGTGCAGGGTGCGTAAACATTGATGTAAACATATGAACACAGCTGTCAATTTCTACACTATAAAAACAAAATGGACCCTTGATGGTAGAGGGGGTGAGGAGGGGAACAAGTATAGACGTGAAGACCTGGTTACCACACTGCTCCGGGCAGCGCATCCCCCGCGCCTCCGCCTCCCAGTTCTTATGCCCTTTTTCCATACGGTTGTCACGTTTTTTTATACCTGATGTAAACAAGTCTTTTTCTTGTTTTATCCTCATAGCAGTTTTTGTATTGACCTATTTACAAATGTCAATCAAGCTTGTTTGTTAAATGTAGGCTATATAATTGTACAATCCTATATGCGGTAGGCTATATTAATGTCTGGAGTTATAAATGCCTGTAGTTATATGTACATAGCCTACTTTATCTGCGGGATTCAGTTCTAGTTACGTTCTTAGCTTACGCATGTTTCTTGATAAATGCTTTTTATATATGTGATGTATTCCCATGCTTTTTGTTCTTGCTTAATGTAAATCGCTCTGGATTAAGAGCGTCTGCTAAATTGTAAATTGTAAATTGTAAGATTAATAGTCACATAATAAGAGTGCAGAGAAAAGAGTATAAAGTATTGCCTTGAAGGAATGTGGATTTCCCTTTTATAATGATTTTAAATGGAGAGGAGTGAGTGTCCTACCTGTGTAGTGACGTTAGGGTCTTTCTCCCAGTGGGGGAAGATATTGGTGAAGGTGAGAGGTTCACAGCCTGCTGTGATCAGGTAGGCCTGAGGAGGGCGCCGTGGGTTCTTCTCTGCAACCAACACACAAGCACATCAATATGTATTAATTAACAATATTTACCCAGGTTTCTATTTAAATACCAATGATGGGCCTCATTCAAGGGAGTGTGTGAGCACAAATCTGTGCTTAACTAAGCCCTGGCGTACTGTATGCAAGTTGTATTTAAAGGTTTTATTTATAAAGGTTTGGGATTTATCAATACTTTCTTACTGTAGAGACCTCATGGTTACATGAGGCTGGGAACGAACTGGGAACAAAGTAACAATCTGACTTTGTTCCCAGTTGGAGATACTGAAAAGTTAATTCAAAGCATTTGATCAAAACGTCACTATTGTTTTGTGTGTTGGATGATTATGTCTATTCAGCAGTTCACTTTGATATTAGCACAGGGTTGACATTTTTGCACTAGAAAATATTTGATCTGGTATGGAAATACTGTTATTAACAAAGGAGAGGAAGCCTGTACCTCCATATACCGTATATTATTTGCATTTTTTGTCAACATTATAGCCATGGCTGACCTTTGCAGTACTGCAGTACCGTCTCCATGGCACACTTCCTCTGGTTGTCCCAGCGCATCTTGGCAGAGCCGGTGCACTGGGTGTCGTCAGGCTGCCAGCCGTTCCACAGGTACACCTCCATGCGGTTGTCCAGCAGGAACAATGCTGCCACACAGGATAGGAAGAGGGACTTTAGTTTGATTTGACTGCTATAGGAACCCCGGAAGATACTTGAATGGAGGATATTAGAAAGACTGTGTGCCATTTTCATTGTGGTCCTTTTGTTACAGGAGAACTATCTCCAGTGTTTTGAGTGTAACAGTTAATCAATCTAATCAATTTAACTGATTATATAATAATACATTTTAACCCATTAAGGCCTGACCTCAAAAATTTAAAAAAATCCTCCAGTTTTCTGAAATAAATATTTTCAAAAATAGCTAAATCATAACATAATGTTTACAACACCAAATGGGGTTCCCGCCCAAAATGGGTTAATACAATAATTGATTTTTGATCATTTATCTTTCTCGTTATTATAAGTCAGGGGTTTTCAAACATGTTGAGAACCACAAAATATTTCCCCCCTAATGATGCGACATGTTGTGAGCTTGTAAAGTTATTTCTGCGTGACCCTGAACTAACCGATTTTGTTTTTATTTACAAAGAAATCGATTCGAATTGTTGTTTCAATGATGTAAAATCAAAGAAACATGCTTCATAGTTATTCGATGAATTAAAAATATGTAAATGAATCAATAGAACAGAACACACACACACACACTAAAGAAACAGTAAGAAAACAATGGATAAATACAGCCCTACGCAGTACCTGGCTGCTCTGCAGAGTAGAGGTTGTCCTGCAGAAACGGCATGGCCATGACGCCCTCCGTCACCCGGGCTGAACTCAGCTGCTCCTCCGCCTCGAACACCCCAGAACTGGCACTGAATTTGAAGAGGCGGGGCGTGTAATTGTACTTCCCTGGATCTGCAACCAGAGTTTACATTAAAGCATTAGCCGTTCAAGTGCCACTAATGGCTCATAATTTAGCAGTGCTTTGCAAGTATCAGATGATACTATAATTTAGAGCCACTAAAGTGTGATGCATTGTAATTTTTAGATGGAAGCTCTGACACAACTGTCTTCTGCAAGACACCGAGCCCAAGTTATTCCGGACGAGAGCGTGAACAAATGCCTAAAATATGAATATGTTAATTGAGTTATTTTTAATTGTCAGCTCAATGTGCTTCAAGTCAAGTGCAGTCGCTTGTATTGCGTTAAGCACCAAGCTTATTGTTAATAAAAACGAACGAAATAACGAAACCTAAAATTTGGTTAACTGAACTAAATAAAAACTACAATGAAAAAATAACCGATAACGAACTGAAATGATAGACAAAATGCCCTTAGTTTGTAACTGAATACATTTTTAACTATTACAAAAAATAACCAAATTAGAAAAATCCCAAACTATTATAACCTTGGTTAGCAGCACAGGCGTACCTTGAAGCATGCAGTCGTAAGCCTTCTTGTCCTGTTGACCTAGAGCCTTCCAGAAGTCTGCCGGCTCAGAGCCCTCATCCACCTCCTCCACCTTCAGCCTGCTGCTGGCGCTCAGGCCCAGCTCCGAGGGACACCTGGCACAGGCACGCAAAGTATGCACATTTTATTGGAGGTCCATCTGCTACCCATCCATACACACACACACTGACCCACTTACTCATACAGTACATCCACATACAGTATCTATTTAGGACTGGGCAATATAAAGATGAGAGTAGATATCCTCTGAGATTTGAGATATCGTCGTAATATTGTCATATGTGGCATAGGGAAACCTCCAAGTCAAACACCAAATGCCTTGATAGGAGCTTTCTCCACTCTGCTATAAGGATATGGAACAGCCTTCCCCCTGTGGTTGCTGGAGATATTACATCTAGCGGTGTTCACAGCTTCAAGAAGAGGCTCAGTACACCTCAGTATAATCCCACAAAGCTTTCATCCAACATTCACTTTACACATACGCCTGACTGAGTAGCTGCAGATCATTGATAGGCTCTTTGAATGTGTTTTTTCTCATAGCCTGTATCTGCTTAAAGGAGCATTCAGTGATTTGGGTGATTTGGAAAACCACCCAGTCCACCCCGGTAACAAAATGTGCACATGCACACGCTCTACAGTGGGGGGAAGTGCAACAGGCCAACAGCATATGCCCCCACTCGATCATGATTGGAGGAAGGCCCCTCTCATCCTGATTCGGTGAAGGCTTTGCCACCCGCCACCAAAACTGAAACTAGGGTCTTTTGACCCCAGGGGCTCACTGGGGACAGGGAGTAACTCCTTATATGGTCAGCACACTCTATGGTAGGGAGGATTATCCAAAAAAAAAAGAAAAAATAAGTGATATTTGAATAAAGTGAAATCACTGAATATACCTTTAAGCTTAATAAAAAAAATAAAAAAAATAAAAAAATTGTCATCTACTGCTGGTTTGAATCACTTAAGCCTATTTCGTTACAAAGACAAATTAAATAATAAAAGACACATTGTGAGTTTGTAGATCAGCTATTGTCTCTCTTTTTTAACTCATTAAAACCGGGAAATATAGTCACAATATGATATTCTCGTCCCAACATCTATAGAGGCATTTCGTCAAAGTAGCGTGATAGTTGATTTGTGTCCATATCACTTAGCCCTAATATCTTCACCCACCATTACCCGGGTGCTTTACCTCTGAGTGAGCTTCTCCACAGCCCTGTTGGCGACCTGCCTGGCACCGGCGTGGGCCTTACAACCGTGCCACAGGTACAGCTGGCTCTTGTGGGAGCCGAGCAGCACCAGGCTGGCACGGGAACGTAGGCTGGCACTGTGGCAGTCCACCTCCACCAGAGACGCTTCCACCGCTGCCTCGCCGCGGACACAGAACAATCTCCAGCCTCCTGGAAAAGAAGATGCCATTATGGGCAATGATTAGAGGCTTCTGTTCCATTTGCATGCAGCTGTCTGACATGGAAGAAAAGGTTACGATGCTAAAATAAGGTAGATTAACGGCAAACAAGAACGGATCGCACACTCTAGCTCCCTTAAAGTGACCGTTTTATGAAAGCATCCAAACAAGTGAGGTTTCTAGCAATGCTCTTCTTCAGACCAAGTTAGTCGGAATCTCGAAATGTCACTTGCTGTAATACAGTACCTTATTAATAAGCCACTTTAAGGCAACTACAGTGTATGATAAATCTTTGTGGTTTGGGACCAGCACCTATCCTTCAAAAGGATTTTGGTTGTGCACAACTTCTTTTGATCCCATAAGATACTGTAGATGATTCACGCCCCCAAAAGAATTCCACCTATTTGAAACAATCCACTTGTTCTGGTCTTAAAAGTGTCAAGAACTGACTCAGACTCCAAAGGAGAATAATTATTATTGATTTAGGTCGTGAAACAGTTCTTAATCAGAGTTCTGTAGTGCAGTGAAAGCTCACAAAGTAAAATCCTCAGTGTTCATTAATCACTTAACCCAATGGAGTATTTTATTCTAATTATTATTATTTTAATTTAACCTGTGTTGTTGGTGTTGTCCTCTCTACTGCCCTTGTGGATGACCAGGGCTCCCTGGAAGAGCTGGAGGAAGCATGGAGGTTCCTTCCCGTGACTCACCAACACCTGGACAGCCGCAGCAGTAGCAACACACATGTGGAGAAGGAGAAAGGCAAACACCAATTAGCTGCTGACTGATGGATAGAAACAGCCATTACTGGGTGTATGAGTGTCACCATGTGATGAGAATGAGACTGATTGAAACTATTGTAAGACCTCTAAGATGTCATAAAAATATGCGATATGCTCACCTGTGACCCTCTGTGGTTGCCCAATTCCACCGTCATGAGAGCTGACGTTCCCTTCTCACTGACACTGGACTGGTGGCCCTGCCAGAAGAAACAAGCGCTCCTCTCCCTGCCCGGCGTACCGACACTTAGCTCCCCTGGCTTCTGTCGCTTCCCCACTGAGAGAGACGACACGAACACAGCAAGAGTAAATCAATCAATCAATCAAATAGCAGATCTACAAGCTCACACTGCATTGTAGCACAATTCATTAGATTGAGTTCATTCTGTGTTGCAATTTGCAAATACACTGCTTTTTAACTTTCCTGTTGCCTGTTTCTAAAAACACAAATGTGGGATATGAAATATTTCCTTTCCCTTTTTACCTCCTTACATGATTTCCTGTTTTTCTTTATATAGAAGTGTATATTTGTACGTCTCTAAATGTTCTGAAAATGGTGAACCCTGTTGTAAACAAGTGTAATGCTTTATCAGTGTGTCGTCCACATTAACAGTCTTTGTATTGAGTTGTGCTTTCATGTGAAATGTATTCTGCAAACTGTTAATAAATATTTCAATCAATCAATCATAAACTATTTATCAAATTGATACAGATAATCAATCCAATTCACATTGAATAATCTGTTTAGAGATGTATCATGTTGTATCATCAGAGATGTTGTATCATAAAAAAAGGATATGTGCTATTTACTTGACCAAAACTGGACTGATTGCACTTGTTCCATAATATGAGAAGAACTATTTTGAAATTAAATGTTTCTGACAGCCGAGTATGAATCACTTTCAAGATGTCAGTTTGGGTTCAGAAAGCTCAGTGATGGGCATTTATTTACCATCATTCTGCACTTCATTACCCTCCGGTGAGCCGCAGGCCCTGCTGAGCTGCACGCCGACCCACATAACTCGCACGGGGGACATATCACCCCTCAACTATGTCTGCCAGCCATAGTAGCCCAACCCCTTGCATCCAGCAGCCAAACCCAGTAGTCACTTTGAGTGGCACCGCACACGAAAGCCACGGGCGAGACTTAACTGGCAACGTATGTCGGACATTACTAACCTAACCCTAACCTAACCCTAACCTCACAGGGAAACCACGGGTGAGTCTTAACCGGCCATGTACTGTATGTCGGACTCTAAATTACATTATCATCATTTGCGGTTGGCGCAAAAACTGTGGCGCAAGCAGGATTCGATACCAGGAGGTGTGGGTTGGGAGTCTAATGATTAGCAAGGCCAGCCACTGAGGCCGGTGCTGAGATGGGGCATTCGGTCTGTATTAGAATATGACAACGCCAAACTCATGTAAAAAGAACGAAACTCAGCCAGAAGCCCCGCCCAATAAGGAAGGGGTAGGGGAGGGAAGGGAGGCATTCCCTCCCCTACCCATCCCTCCCCATATTTCTGGCAGAAGACCTTGACGGGTGATTTCTCCATTCTGCACACAACTCACCCACGGTGGTGACGGAGTACGTCCAGCGGATGATGTACGCGTCTCCCTCGTGGAGCTGACCCAGACTCTCCTTGGCCAGCGCCTCCTCGCCATGCTCCTTGATGTGCCAGGCGTCCACCTTCACGGTGCTCAGCTCCGCCTGCCGGCCGTCCTCCGTCCTGACCAATCCGTGGCCTCGCTGGACGTCCACGCCCTCCAGGGTGGTCTTGACGGGCGGCGGCTCGTTGTCCAGCAGGGCCTTGGCGTCGCACGGCCGCAGCTCCAAGTCCAGCGACGACTGGTGGCTGAGGCTGACTGGACTCTGAGCAGCATGCAGACACACGTACAGTGGAGGAGAGAGAGCATTGTTTAGACCTAGAATGTCTAAGCCAACTTGAGCATGAGTGTAAAAGGAACAAATGCAAGAGTTAGTCGAATGAATCAATGTAAAGTACTTTGAGCTGCATTTCATGTCATGAAAGGTGCTATACAAATAATGTTATTATTATTATTATCATTTCTTAAACAAATTATAAAACAGGGCTTAAAAAAAAGAAAGCATGCTTCACTATTTGTGCAGATAATAGATAGCTGCAAAGCAGAGTTGAGCCACCATAGAAAGACAATTTCCACCAACATAAAACAAAGAATAATTGTAATACTACAACCAGCACTAGAACAATGATTGGGACTTGGTTTGGGTCCAAAAGCAAAGACAAAATGTAAAAATCAGACCTGTCTGAAGTGAGTGGTGCTGTACTTGTGCTGTACAAGCCCTCATCCCTTTGTGTGTGTGTGTGTGTGTGTGTGTGTGTGTGTGTGTGTGTGTGTTAGGCTGTGCAACAGTGACACTTGGTGGTGAACGAACGCTAGAACGCTATTTTCGTGCTCGGACAGACGCAGCCACCCAGCCAGGGACAGACCCAGGGACACACATAGCTGTCTATAGGTGTGGTTGCACCACTCGAAAAAAGCAATACGTACTTATAATACATTTAATCAAGTAAGTAGGGCAATACAGCATGGAATTGTGGACAAAATCTTATCCAACGACAACAAAATATTCTTTAGTTTTGGATCTGCAGAGGCTAAACGTCATCAAATGGTGGTCTGTGGCTCACATGCTGAGTACATAATGGGCCTTGATGTGAAATGGGTTGAAAACCACTGCCTTAAGTCATAGTCGTTTTTTAGCCCTTCTTCATGGTTTATCTTTCGTTTACGGGTCGCTACTCCCAGCTGTCCCTGACTTTTTCCTCCCCTCTGCAACACTTTACATACCGTACATGCAATTGACGCTTAACCCATTCTGACCTGAGATCAGATTCTAAAAATGTCTTCTACATCCTGACAGTTTTCTGAAAAAGCTATGTTTCTATGTCAGTCGTTCTTCGATTTTTCGAAAATAGCAGACCTACAAGCTCGTAGCGCGCCACTCGGTGGCGCGCTATGAGCTTGTAGATCTGCTATTTTTCAATAGCTAAAGCATAACATAATGCTAACACCAAAAGGGGTTCCCGCCCAAAATGGGTTAATTAATGTATGTAATTAATGATGCATTAATGATAAACTCATACATTCATTTATCACAAACTCATCTGTAATTCCGAGTCGTCACCATTAATTTATGGTGAACTTAACCAAGTGTAATCCTTATTCCACAGTTCCACCTCTATGCCCAGAAGTGCTCATAGGCAGGTGGGAGTAACGAGGAGGATTGGTCTCTGAACGACCCTCCTTAATGATGACCATGACTTAATGATGAGTTCATGATAAATTAATCATGACTTAATGTAAGAGTTCATCATTAATTCATCATGAATTTGCCCCCCTCAAGTACAGCATTAGCCTCTGTATCTGTAACTACTGTGCTGCCACTGGCGACTGACGTTCCCGTGGCGTACAGGTCAGGATCAATAGTTCAATCAAGTTCAATCTATACAGTAGCTGAAACCTCATTATCAGTGTGAAATTAGGAAAAGGAAAATAATTAAATTAAATTAAAACAACAACATGCAGTTGCCAGGATGTGGTGGGTCCATTTTTTACTCTGCGGGAGTTCAATTAGGGTTGAGGATTTTAACGAGTACCTTCACTTCCTCAGCCAGGGCCATCTCCTCCTTCTTCCTTTCAGCCCAGTCCAGGAACTTCTCTCTGAACAGCGCCGTCTCATTGTGCTCAGACAGCCTGCCAAACAGAGCCCAGCTGGGACGACCCTCCCCCTGCCTGAAGATAGCACACACGCACACACACACAGTCTTAACGTCTTTGTGAGGAAACCAAAAGCAATTTTCATTAAAATAAATAAATACTAGTCCAACCTAATCCTAACCTCAACCACAACAACAAATAACTCCAACCTCATTGTAACCTCTTAACCATATTTTCTTAGGGTTAGTCCTAAGAAATAACCCCGAACCCTTTTCGGACCTCATGAGGACCAGAACAATGTGAGAGGTGTAATGCTGAACTATTCCCACTAGAGGCCAGCAAATGAACACTTAATAAAAAACAACTCAGATCAGGATCAGATGCACATTTCCATAGAGTCAGTTTCATACAGTAGAATCTATAAGCAGAAGGAGCACAGCACACCAGTCCGTAAAATGTATAGCCTAGCCGTATAGCTGCCAATGCCAGACGTTTAATGTGGACACAGAGAATTAAACAAACATTTTGGACGGTATACTGCCTTCTTCAGGGTATGAGGAAGGCAATTGGTTTAATGATCTGTGTCCACATTAAACGTCTGGCATTGGCATTGGCATCCAAAACACTATGAGCACAAAACACTTTAGAGTACAAAACAGTGTCATTATTCAATTAAACACAAACGAAATATAGGCAAATGTAATTATTATTCAATTATTTTAAATAAATAAATATATATATATATATATAATTAAAAACATAAATAGCAAAAACAAAAGCCCATCTACACGCTCACAGTGCATCACATAAGCTTGTAGATTGGCGATTCTCACTATTCTTCGTACAATAAAGTACGCAGGCCTTAAGCGGGCACTACAGATACATATTTGGGACTCACCGCGGGACGTCGTCATTGGTGACCGAGGCGTCCAGGGGGTTGACCCTGCAGTCGCTGTAGTCGTAGCTGCCGCTGTACAGCTGCTTGCCCAGCTTGACCGCCACCTTCCTGTCACTCAGTGGCACGTCTTTCCCGTGCCACACGTACACCTCGCCGCCGAAGTCAAACACCAGCACCTGGGGAGGGGAGGGGGGGGGGGGGGGGGGAGAGGAGCGGGCCTGCAGTGTTGGTTTCGTTGACTAAAACTATGACGAAAAAAGTCTGTCGACTACCTTTTTTAAATTAAAACTAAGCTATGATGCATGTCATCATAGCTTCGTTTTTACTGACAATTTAGTCAACAAATAAAAAATTGACTAAAATGTTAGGGCGTGACTAGTGGAGTAGAGACCCAGTTTTATGTTGGTTGCATTCTGAAAATAGCAGATCTACAAGCGCACGCGTTGTGAGCTTGTAGATCGGCTATTTTCAGCATGCAACCAAGTGTAAAGTCAGCCATTACCACGCCATCAAGGCCCGCCACAATACATTTTAGTCGACTAAATAAACAGTAGATTTAGACGATCTATTTAAAATCACATGATATTTAGTTGACTAAAACTAGACTAACACTAAAACATTCCAGGTGACAAAAATATGACTAAAACTACATGAGCTGTCAAAATCAACACTGGCGGGCGTGGGTGAAAGACCAGGGAAGGTGGTGAGCAGTGAAAGATGGAGAAGGTGAATGCGTGGATCATTCCTGGCCTGGTGAACCATCCCAGTCATGTGGTTTCACATTATCATGCGTCTTCCGCAGACCGGTCTGGCCCCCCCAAGCACTGTGTGGCCGTTTTGCAGAAGCTGATTGGCTCTTACACTTTTTGTTAATTTGGAAGAAAAACTCTTTCTCACTGTTAACCACTTGAACCGTAGCATCCTGTATGAGTGTCCAAATGGAATTTTGAATTTGGTTCCATTTGTACTCTCTCAGAGTTAAATAAGCACTGAGGTATAAATGGTATAAATGGTATCTGTGGCCTAATGCCTGACCAAACTGGGGGTTCCTAGAAGTAGAGGCGTAGTAGCAGCGTAGTAGAGGCGTTACCTCTTTGGAGTTGAGCAAGGACACACTGGGAATGGCGGCCCAGGCTTCCTGGTGAGGGACCAGCTTGTCTCCCAGGAGTCTGTAGACGCCGATGGAGTCCAACACCCCGCTCTCATACAGCTCATCCTCCTCTGGCTCCCCGGCCCCTGATATACACAGAGATTAAAACATGTAAAGGTAATGTACAGGATATACATGAAACAAAACCTTTTGTTTTAGATAGTAATCATCAGTAACAGGGGTCTGGCGGTCTCTCCAGCTCGGGTACAGGCTTTAGTTCCGACATATTGGTCTGACTGTCATTAGACCGACAACCTACCTCAAGCCTTAACCTAACCATAACCGCAAGCACGGGAGAAGCGCATGTCCGACCGTTGGACCTTTGGTGTGTCGGATCTGCGTGTGCATCCCTCCAGCTTTCAGTGGGGATGTTCAGCCAATCAGGAGAGAATATCTATTTATCAGTATAAATGTTATAGTGTTCCAGTTCCAACATTGTCCGCTCATTTCTTTGTATCATCGCAAAGAAGTGAGTAATTTCATGGTCTTTAACCGGTATGCTGCTGCATTATTTCTCTCTCCTGATTGGATGAAATTGGTGTCCCGACCGGAAAATGCATTTTATGTTTACTAAAAGAGCTGGAGAGATGGAGACTAGAGACCCGTGTTACTGAACAAACACTCACAACAATGATTGCTATCACAAAATAGAGCGTTTTAGCACTTATGTTAACCAACAACAAAATCACG
Source organism: Electrona antarctica (assembly GCF_951216825.1). Classification (NCBI taxonomy): domain Eukaryota; kingdom Metazoa; phylum Chordata; class Actinopteri; order Myctophiformes; family Myctophidae; genus Electrona; species Electrona antarctica. Next base: position 27,597,738 of record NC_136805.1, read on the forward strand.
TACTGCGCCTATAAAAATGAGAAAGGAGGAATAATCAGACAGAGCAAGAGGGACTTTAAGTGAATGGAAATTAACGTGCTCATGGATTGAGCAAGATAGCTCTAAAGGAGCTAGAGGGGCCGCTAGAGAGTGAGATAAATGTTCTTTACGTATGGGTCTGTGTCTGTTTATAGCGTTATATGTGCCATATACTATAAAAGGTTCTTTGGGTGGTCCATATGTGTTTAAGTGATGATGCGATCCACATATGGTGTGTGACATGGACTGCACCACCACTCTATGGCAATATATCTGTCAAAATGTGTGGATTCCAATAACCTGAACTGTGTGTGTGTGTGTGTGTGTGTGTGCGCATGAGACATTTTTTACACCTACCATCTACGCCAGCTATCATAAATTCAGATATCCTGGCTTAACGTATTAACATTTCTCAGTCAAACCTCAAAGAATAATATTCTGCAAACATAGCGTTCCACTGGAATACTACTTAGCCTTGGAATCCATTGGAATTAAACTTGTAGCTAGTAGTATTTCAATGGCATGAAACATATACTATACAGTTTTCTAATCTTTTTGGTTAACACTACTGTATAGCAAAAAGATAATAAATAGAAGGCTTTGATTCAAAACGACAGATATGAATGTGTCAGTACCGCTATACTGGGTCTTTCCTCCCAGCAGAGTCCAGAACTCTTTGGCCCATCTGCTGTCTGTGTTGATGCCCTCTTCCAGGACAGTCACTTGGGGTGCTTTACAACCCAGGTCCCTCTTCGCCTGCACAAATGATGCCATCTCTGACGTCTGGACACGCACACACACACACACACACACACACACACACACACACACACACACACACACACACACACACACACACACACACACACACACACACACACACACACGCACACACACACGCACACGCACACGCACAGCATGAACTTTGATCCCAGATATTGTTGGCCTTTTTTATGATAACAGTTCTGATACTTACAGTATATATAAAAAAAAAGAGGTCCTTACACACCAGGGGCTTTTCGTGTGTGTGTGTGTGTGTGTGTGTGTGTGTGTGTGTGTGTGTGTGTGTGTGTGTGTGTGTGTGTGTGTGTGTGTGTGCAAATGCAAATGTCTTTTTTCAAACTGAGACACAAACTTGTGTCAAGATACATCACACACACCGCCCCCCAGTGTGCATAGACGGTTAGGGTGAAAAAACGCACCTTGGCTTTCTCGATGACGTTGGCAAACTCGCCACTCCACATGAAGCACTGTTTGGGAGTGATGAGCAGGTAGCAGTCGCCGCTGTTGAGAGAGCCGGCCGTGGGCTCCACCAGCCGCACCTGGACGTGCCTTCGACCTGCACGCCACACACACACACACCGTGAGAACACAGCTACTGTACACTCTTCAGTGATCCACATGTCCACAGGCGTTGACAAATATCATTAGTCAGAATAGTCACAGATAGGGAATTGCCAAGAAAAGGCCCTGGGAAATATTTTGAAACGAACACAGAGGAATATGAAAATGACAAAACGTCTGCAGAAAAACGTGGGGATGTTTCCCAGGACATCAATCATGATCTACAATTTGGAACAGTGGTAGATTACCTAATACCTAGTGACAAAGAGACATGAAAAGGAGCATATAGATATTAAAGCTGGATATAGTAGTTGCGCAGACATGTGTCAGTGTCTCACACCAAAAGTATCCACTCTGTAGAGCTGCGATTTCCGTTAACGTGACACCGCATGCAAAAAAGTATATCAAGCCTTTAAGCCCTATATGCTCCTTCCAACGTCTGGAAAGGGGAAGGAGCGTGAGATCTTTTTATTTACCATGGGCATGTTTGCTGAGAACTAATTCTCTTTTTCAGGAACGCCCTGCTTCTGAGACTGAGGGCTCAGTGCCTTGCTCAATGGCACTTCAGTATGTATGTACTGATTGATTGAATACTTTATTAGACAGAAATGCAAACAGCACCAGTACAGTCATACACTTGAAAAGGATCGAAAAGGATCAAAAAGGATTTACACAAGAAGGTCCTTGCAGGCTTGTTTCCATTGAGGTCCTACAGTATGTATTGGCCTTTAGAAGCCCAGTTTCATCATTGATACCATCATACAGAATGTCCACTGCGTCCCTCTCTCTCTCTGACCTTTGATGCGGATGAGCATGAGCTTGTTGAAGGGCAGGGTGCTGTTGTTGGTCACAACCTCAGTGGACTTCACGCTGCGCAGGTTCACCTTGCGGAAGTTCTCCTTGCTGGCCAGGCCGGCCAAGGCCACGTCGGCTAAGTTGGACTTGGAGTGCTTTGCCACTGCACAAGATAGAAGACAGAGTCGTTATAAGAGCAGTGGTTAGAGCAGGGGTTCTCAACGTTTTGATCCGGGGACCCCCAGAAATGCTTTGGCCGTGTCTCATGACCCCCGCCCCCACCCCCAATACAAATTGCCTGCTACAATAACCATAATAATAGTGAAAATACATCATGAATAAATACTGAAACCAAATATAATCATTAAGGAAAGTTTATGCGTGTACTATGTAAACTCTTCATTTCTCTTTTCCAGCCATTTAGTTGCAAAAAAAAAAAAAGAAAAACTTGGGGGCCCCCCAAAATTATTTGGCGACCCAAAATCTAAACGTAGTGTCTCCCCAGGACCCGAACGTACATATGGGTCCTGACCCAGTGTTTCGTTATCAGCTAATAGAGGGTGAATCTACACCTGAGAATGATTCATCACATGCTGTTACATAAACACCATAGTGCTCTGACTTATAAGCCCTTTCCTTTGGGGTCATTCATAGAATTGTGTTTGTCGCTATAGCTAATAATGTAAGATTCTACTGTGAGAAAGTATGAGAGAGCAAGCATATGAATAAGCCTAGTACAGTAGATAAGGAGTGAAAGGGAAGTGGTTTTAATTTATTCTTTCATGTGAGTAATCTCTAGTTGTCATTTCCTGCCTCTGCGGTACCACTCGGGTCAGAATGTCTTTTCGACGCAACGAGAACAGAGTCAAAAAGGAATAATTACGTATCCGTCATACACCAGATTAAATTCGGAAAAATACTTTGTCGAGTGCATATTCATTCCTCTGAATGAGCATACGTCTTTGCCAGATAACGGCAGGCTATTGCCAAGATTTTTGGAGCCTGCGTCAGTCGAATGGTTCTTTGGGACGGTGGTTCGAAATCTAAGGTCACACGAAATCTAAGGTCACATGACAACGTTCAAAAAGAAAGCTAAGCAATGTAACTCTTCTCCCTTCTGGCTATGGAATGCACTTCCCATTGCAATCAGAACTGCAGACCCAATCTTCCGCCGTAGTCTGAAAACCCAATTTATGTAACTTAGATAGCATTTTATGTAGACATAGCACTCTATAGTATATACGCATACTCGCATAGTTTCATTATATTATATTCCACTGTTAGGTTCTTAGCTTAGTATGATTCATGATGACGTTTTGATGTATATGATGTATTACCATGTTTTTGTTCTTGCTTACTGTGAATCACTCTGGATTAAGAGTGTCTGCTAAATGCCTAGATTGTAAATTGACGATGAGCCATTATGCATTGAAGAACAAGAGCTTTATTCAAACTCCAGTCATACTGAGATCAATTGGAATCAGTGAGGTTTAGATTGATCCCCCCAGGCCAAGGCAGATGGCTACAGTATTATAATAAAGTTGAATAGAATTTGATGATGTGAGTGTGATCGGAAGGTCATGCGAGGAAGTTCTTACTCCTCTCCACTTGTATCCTCTTGGTCTCCACGCTGGCCACGTTGAGTCTCTGTTCGGTGTAGACCTGGCGGATGTCGTTGCGGGCGGCCAGGGCCCTCAGGGGGTTCCTGGAGCCCTGGTTCCTCCTGGCCGGACGCATAGCCCGCTTGTGCTCCGTTACAGTGGAGGTCAGCCTGAACACACGCACACACGCGCACACGCACACACGCACACACACATTATCATTAACATACACTGGGGTATCTGTTTAATTGTTATCATTAACCCATTCTGGGCGGGAACCCCTTTTGGTGTTAGCATTATGTTATGCTTTAGCTATTGAAAAATAGCAGATCTACAAGCTCATAGCGCGCCACCAAGTGGCGCGCTACGAGCTTGTAGGTCTGCTATTTTTGAAAAATCGAAGAACGACTGACATAGAAACATAGCTTTTTCATAAAACTGTCAGGATGTAGAAGACATTTTTTGAATCTGATCTCAGGTCAAAATGGGTTAATGGGCTATTGGGGGTGTTTTTGAATTATTATCATAAACCTACAATGGGATATTTCACTTTCAAATTAAATCAACATTAACAACAATATTTAAAAAAAAATGAATGGGAAAATCACGTCCCATATTTTTTCATTTGAAAGTGAAATATCCCTATTGGTATGTATGCATTTGAATGATCATCATGAACCTACATGGGGGTACCAGGTGTAATCTGGCCCAGGTCCTCCTCTGTCATAGTGATGCTGGAGTTGAGTGCCGTGGGGGAGACGGCTTTGTAGAAGCTGCCGAACGTCTCCTCGTCATCCAGGGTCATGACCTCCTTCTCCGTCTCTGCCGTCACCTCGATGGTGGACGTCCTGCTGGAACTCACGCCTGACCCGCCGCCGAAGGAAAGGCAGGAAACAGGAAGCGTCACTGAGAATGCCTTTGAAGATGTGCGATTTCATATCGTAATGTTTTAACCTCTTAAAACCCCAGCATCCGTATTCTGGACGCTCACAGAAAATAGCAGATGTAAATGGTAAATGGTGCATTTATATAGCGCCTTTATCCAAGGCACTTTACATAGATGCATTACATTCACCCATTCACACACACACACACATTCATACACCGATGGCGGCGGAAACCATGCAAGGCACCAACCAGCACATCAGGAGCAATTAGGGGTTCAGTGTCTTGCTCAAGGACACTTCGACACTAACTCTGGGGGAGCATGGGATCGAACTGGCAACCTTGCGGTTACCATCCAGTCACTCTATCCCTGAGCCACCACCGCCCCATTGTGTACAAGCTCACTCTATCCCTGAGCCACCACCGCCCCATTGTGTACAAGCTCACAATGCGTCACATTATGAGCTTGTACTGTAGATCTGCAATTTTCTGCGAAGATATTTAATGTACAACGAAAACAGAAACTGGGATAGAGCCGGTTAACCAAGAATAGGGTTTCAGTGGCTAATCAGGGTGTGACATTATGCCAATTCAAAGTCACACAGTATAGTGTATTAACACATACACCATGATATTCACTGAATGACAGCATGTCGGGGAAAAAAATTAAGTTGAATATATTATATACAGTACGTGGCATATCCATTGGCTAGAGTGTTTGATGATGTAATACCAAGTAGATGTCTCATCTTTACTCACATGAATTATTAATCACTAATATTCACTAAAATTTACTATCATTTCTGCACGGCGAATACAGGAAATTGAACTTTGGAACGAGGTTACATTATGGATGTGAAAGACAAAAGTGGAAGTGACATTGAGTTCACTATAATATCCTTTCACTGGCAGTGATTTCAAAACGACAAGCAGCCAGAGGAGTAATACAGTACCTTTATTATGGAGTTTGTCCAGGAAGGACTCAAGCTTGTCCAGCCTTTTATCCCCTTCCACCTTCACATCACTTCTCGTGGAGATCTCTGTCCAAGCAAGAACCAGGCAACAATGTTGTGTTAGCCGCTTTCAATCTGGGATCCCCATTTTGGGCATGCCATTATTGGCATGTGTTTTCACACATTTGAGCAAGTTGTAAATATGCAAGCTTGCATTATAACAAATTGTGAGCTTGTAGATTTGAACGAACAGTTTTGGACATACAAGGTTTCCACCTGACAGCAACGATGTGTATTTTTCCAACAATTATCGGATATATCCCTAAAAAACCAATATATACAGTATATACCAGTACCTTCTTGTGGCTTTACAGGTGTAGCAGACTTCTTGAGGTGGATGAGAGGAGACTCATCTGAAACTATCCCTGGTGGAACACAACAACATCATCACGTCACTCCGAGACGTTTCATCATTGGGCCCAGAGTTAGGGCCGTATACATCGGCACAGGTGAATTCTGGCATTCTTTGTTTGCTCTTAGGATTAGCGTACACCGACCAACAATAAACTTCCACGGCACTGACAAAGTACAAAAGATACATAGTTTCATACTGATGTCATTCTTTCATTGGCTGACGATGTGTCATAACAATAATTATAGCCTTTGGGGGGTATTTTTCATCACTGTACATTTGCTCATTGTGAAATTTGTCTGCAGAACAGGACACTTCCAACACATGGGCAGACCGTTGGGTTGAACTGGGGTCAGTTAGGATCCCAGATGGCCTCTCTATGCCCACTCAGCTATGGCCACCGAGTCCTGTAATTGTCCTGTAATTTGCAATAATTTGACAAAGATTTGCAGATTTCTGCACTGTATGATATTATGACTCACTATCTACCGCATAGTGTTGTGTAGTTTCAATGTCCACAGGACTACAAAGACCATTGCAAGGATGTAGTCATTAGTTGTAAACGTAAGCACTTCTAGAGTAGTGGTTCCCAAACTTTTTAGCCCGTGACCCAAAACAGAAATTAGACATTCTCCCGGGACCCACACTAGTGAAAATAGCAGATCTACAAGCTCACAACGCACCACTCCGCTTCGCGCTTCGTTGTGAGCTTGTAGATCTGCAATTTTCACTACTTCTTAAACATTTGTTTTCTAATTCATGGAATTTCTTAGATTTTTATTTTCTTTCTTCCTGAAATTATTGAACTTTTTCACGAATGTTTTTTGTAAATGTTTTGAATGAAATAATAATTAAAAACTAAATGTAGGAAAAACAAAAAACAAGGGAACCATACAAATGTTTCTGCGACCCACAGATGGGTCCCGACCCACTGTTTGGGCACCAGTGCTCTAGAGCAGGGGTTCTCAACCCGTGGGTCGCGACCCCTCGAGGGGTCGCCAAATTATTTTGGGGGGTCCCCAAATTATTTTCAAAAACAAAACAAAAAAAATGAATGGCTGTAAAGTGGAAATGAAGAGTTTACATATAGTACACATAGTACATGCATACACCTTCCCTAATGATTATGGTTTCAGTATTTATTTATGGTGTATTGTCTCTATTATTAAGGTTATTGTAGCAGTCAATTTATATTGGGGGTCAGGAGGGGGCGGGGCGGGGGTCCCGAGACGTTGCCAAAGCATTTCGGGGGTCCCCGGCCAAAAACGTTGAGAACCCCTGCTCTAGAGTAGACCGCATCACTGGTCCATGTTGAATAGAACACACTAAAGGTGGCCTTACACTAGCCGATTCTTTTCAATCTGAAATCTGATAGCGCCACACACTACAGGATAATCAGAGCGGGGCAGAGCAAATATCAAACATGCTTGATGTTGATCGGGTCGATCCCGATCGCGCCCCGAGCAGATCGATTGGGTCGGGCACCCCCCGAGCGTCAAAAAATGCCCGATTATCGGCTAGTGTAAGGCCACCTTAATGCACAGATAATGCATCGGAAGATGCAGAGTGAGATGGTTACATCATGGTTCACACACAGTGAAGAATCAGAGAGAGAGAGAGAGAGAGAGAGAGAGAGAGAGAGAGAGAGAGAGAGAGAGAGAGAGAGAGAGAGAGAGTGTGTTGCTCTACCTCTCTTGGCCATGCGTCCTGCTACAGTGAACTGAGTGGAGTCATTAGCGGCTCCTTTCCCTCTGCTCTTCCACGCCTCTTCCTTCTCCTGCAGGATCTTCATCCTGTCTGTCAGCGACATCTTGGTCTCCACATCAGAGCTGGACTTCTGACACACCCAACACAACATGACACCAATTACTCTTACTGGCATTGTCATTGCTGCTTTGCAAACTACAAAGCTTAAAATCCTGGATTTATTTTTAAAGGGATACTCTTTGTGTCTCCATAGGGTACCACTGCAGCTCATCAAATGTATCGGCTTAGGAACGTGCCAAAAACAAAACAAACAAAGTAATCGGTCGAAAAAAGTTACTTTAATGAATAAAACATAATTTTAACCAATCTGTATGGCCGCGTGTGCCAACACAATGAAACTAGCACATATGCAGTGTTTGGTGGTGGTCTCCCTACTCTTCCATTGAGAAATGTAGACCCTCACCCTGGTGTCGGGTACTACTGGTTGGATGTCAGTGAAGTAATTTGAAGCAGATTATGCACTAGACCAGGGGTTCTCAACCCGTGGGTCGCGACCCCTCGGGGGGGTCGCCAAATTATTTTGGGGGGTCCCCAAATTATTTTCCAAAAAAAAAAAAATTGCAACTGAATGGCTGGAAAATGGAAATGAAGAGTTTACATATAGTACACATAGTACATGCATACACCTTCTATAATGATTATATCTGGTTTCAGTATTTATTTATGGTGTATTGTCTCTATTATTAAGGTTATTGTAGCAGTCAATTTATATTGGGGATCGGGAGGGGGCGGGGCGGGGGTCCCGAGACATTGCCAAAGCATTTCCGGGGGTCCCCAGCCAAAAACGTTGAGAACCCCTGCACTAGACTGTGCATTATTATATTATTATTCGGCATAGTATAGGGCTTAAGTGGTTAAATAAAGCAATAAATGCAGTCAGTAATGGGCCATCCACAACCATTTTTTACCACTTTCCATTGTATTCATTGAGCGATAGCAGGGCGGCTGAGAGCGTGGACAAACACAAAGCAAAGACTCCCGTCTGCTGGGACTGAAGGAAGGGAAATGTAATGTAGCAACATGACAAAGATCTGCTGATTTCTGCACATACACTGTATATAAACGCTGCATGCCGGGAGAGAAAAACCACCCCACTCTGTACTTCATCAGTCAAAACTCATTCTTAAGAGCAAAAACATGATCAACGTTGGGTCTCGGTAGAAAAACAGAGAGCGAGAGAGAGAAAATAAAAGACTCCAAAACATAACTGTGGACTTGGTTCATCCATCAAACACATGTCTGTGGCGATTTTTCACAGTGATTTACTCGGCCTGATGTTTCTGCACCTGAATTCCACCATTAAAAATGAATTACCATGGCTGTGCTCCGGAGGCCCCCGGTTCCCACTGCAGCCCAGGAGCAGTTTCACAGTCATTAAACCATTTAGGCCTGACCTCGAAATAAAAAAAAAAATCTTCTAAATCCTCCAGTTTTCTGAAATAAATATGTTCACAATTTTTCAAAAATAGCAGACCTACAAGCTCGTAGCGCGCCACTCGGTGGCGCGCTATGAGCTTGTAGATCTGCTATTTCAATAGCTAAATTATAACATAATAATGTTTAAAACACCAAAAGGGGTTCCCGCCCAAAATGGGTTAATGATATATTCCACTGTTAAATGTCCACGACGCGTTTTTTACTGGCCCTGGGATGTATTTACAGCGGCTGCCATCGTTTACTCTTTCGCCAACGACAAAGCTATTCATCTGATCTAATATACCAGGCCTGCCGATTCCTGAACCAGACAGCCTGGACGCAGGCAGCAACCACAGTAGAGGAGACAAGTATGCGTTCTGTCGTTTGATTCATGGGGAATATAATGACACATTTTGCTCAATCAAACCATGTCGCTAATTGTAAATGTAAAACACATGGCTCCGCCACTGCAAACAAATGAAACAATGGGGAAGAGGTGGTGAAGAAACAGTCGTATAAGCTTCATTTCATATTACAAATAACAGATGTTCAAGCTAAGACGCTAGGTAACACGTTGTCAGCTTGTAGATCAACTAGTTTGGCTCATTCTGAAGTGGTTAACGTGAATCACAAAGGACACGGATAAAGATAATAAGATACATAAATCCCTGGCACAAAACATTTTAACCCATTTTGGGCGGGAACCCCTTTTGGTGTTAGCATTATGTTATGCTTTAGCCATTGAAAAATAGCAGATCTACAAGCTCATAGCGCGCCACCGAGTGGCGCGCTACGAGCTTGTAGGTCTGCTATTTTTGAAAAATCAAAGAACGACTGACAGAAACATAGCTTTTTCAGAAAACTGTCAGGATGTAGAAGACATTTTTAGAATCTGATCTCAGGTCAAAATGGGTTAAGATGGGGGGTCCACGGCCAAATACATGGCACATTTTGCAGGGGGTCCTTGCTCCTTGAGAAGCCCTGATTTAGAAGGCCTGTGTAAACTCGGACTAAGGTCTTAATGGGTAAAGGGAGCAGGACAGCCATGTGATGGATGGGTGTGATGGGGGGCCTGCTCCTCAGAAGCACTCATCAAAGTGGCTGAGAGACTGTTGATCCGGGGAGGTCTGCTCACTCTCACGTAGCGCTCAGCGGGCTCTGAAGAGGCAGCGTAAACAGTCAAAGATGTCAGCGAGCGGCGTGACAGGGCCCACAGCGATGGATTACGTGATGAGTCCACAGCTGAAGCCACGATGTCAACGCGGATTGAGAACAGCAGTGATGAGGCGTGACAACAGTAAGCTCTCTGCCATTACAGTGGTTTTACTAAACACAATTAGGGTCACTTTTCATGATTAGTAACAGGTCTTGGCTTCATAAAAAACATAATTCTGACGTCTTCTAGAGACTCAATAAATATAATGTTTTTAGTAATTCATATAGACCCACCTGTCCATTAGGCTTTTTTCATATAACGGTAACCTATACATTATAATGAAAACAAAATGTATAGAAACTGTTCTCTGTAGAGGACCTTAGGAAAACATTAACTCCAAGTTAATACATGAATAACTATTACTTTTCAGGATTTAAATTCCAAAAGATGCACCACATTTTGAGCTTGTAGATCTGCTATTTACGGCATGCTACTTTTGTCTGACACAGTAGTATGATGAAGTAGGGCATTCATTTACGAAAAGAACATGTCCAAAGTCATAATCACAAGTCAAATGTCTGAGATTTTATGAAAATCAATTATCTATTGTGTCGACTGGCCCCCAAAAAGTGTTGTTAAAAAGAGAATTCCCGACTTTCCCGAAGTTTGATCCCTGCACCAACAACCGATGTATCCATTTATAGTAACCACTGCCTAATCACAATTCATTGCATGTTACTCGTGATGAAATTCTCAACTAAATGCAATTCACCGTACACACAAACGTGCATGCATTACATGACATCGAGGCCCCTGTACTGTACAGTATGCATACAGTAGCAGTACTAGATGCTGTTGGAGATATTCCTCTGCTCCATGACTGGATTCTTTCAGTTTAACTCCAGTTTAGCTTCAATGGTCATAATAGGTCTGAGGAATCTTAAGTGCTGGTTTGACCATATATGAATGCAAGAACATGCAGAAGTGTGCAAACAGTATATAGACCTACATTATGCTTTTCACTGTTTCTCTTCACTGTGGCACGCACGCACGCACGCACGCACGCACGCACGCACGCACGCACGGTAATATCTATAACAAATACACAGTGGCATAACAGACTGCAGGGCATGCAGGAGGTAAATATATTAATCCTATAACAGCCGCACTGAGTGGTGTGTGTTTTCAGTCCCATCAAAAATAAATGAACACACAGCAGTACAGTTGGAGTGTCCATTATCATGCGCCACTATCTCTAAGGCACACACACTCACACAAACACTGCCAAGCCCCCCCTGTTATAGCCAGAAGCTCAGCTCTGGTCTGGAGTCTATCAGAGAGGGGAAATACCTTGGCCTGACAGGACCCAAGAGACAAGAGAGGAGAGGAGTGCAGAGCCGAGGCACTGGGCCTCAAAACGCCCACAGGAAACCACTTTACTCTACTCTGCTTCACTGCAGGCAGCGCCGAGGGCCAAGCCACAGACACAGATATCTACCATCCAACCACAATCGTGTAGTGAAAAGCAAATAGTGTTATTATTAATGTCAGCGCTGAGGTGTCCGCGGGTTCGGGACGAGAGTGATCACAGCTCGGATACAGAGAAAGACAAAGAAAAAAAGAGCTCATGTCAAGGAGGACCATGCGAAAAAGGTGTATATATACATGCAAGACACATTTACTTACAGTGCACATGCAGGCACGCACACACACACACACACACACACTCACCTGAAGAGACTAGCATAGGTTGACGGGTGGGCGGCAAAGTCAAAAGGGTATATAAGGTAGAGCCTGGAGGCGAAGGCTGGAGAGGAAAGGAAGGAAACTGGGGGAGAAAAGAGGAGGAAGGGCGAGGAAGGGCTGGAGAGGAAAAGAGGAGAGGAGGGCAGCTTAGAGATCCATCCTAGAGAGTCCCAGCTGGAGTGAAGAGAGTTTCCAGCATGGGTAGATCAAAGAAGCAATGAGGGGGTCATTTGAAACCTATACTGCAATATCCTTACGAGTTAAATGAACACTGAAGATTTGACTATCTAGGTCAGACTATTAAAGGGAAAGACCAGAATTTGACCATGCAAAACGGAAAGGAATTGTCTATATATATATATTGTCTATTGTCTGTACTCACACTGTGACCATAATGCGCTTATTACAACGAGGTGGTTGGAAAACCCCAGTAGTCGTGATGCAAGTGCAAAATGGCTGCTGTGCGAACTGATTAACGGAAACAATGGGCAACGCCTAATTACAAAAAAGTATATACGTATGTTCTGTAGGAATATGTAAGGGTTGGGAAACAAATAAGAACATGCATTGTTATGAGTACGACTTTTGCTCTACCATTTGCTCTACCACAGAAAGAACTCTTAAAAATAGCGAGAGGCCTCTGGCACACATCACCATTACCCTGTGTATATGCCACCCCCCCCCCCCCCCCACCCGTAAGTGCATTCATTATCTCCAAGACATTTCCCGGGAAGCAACACACCAGGGACATAACTTTCAACCAGCCGTCTCAAGTAGTGATGGCTGACAGTGCCCAAAGGGGACCTGCAGGCTTGGACAACAATTGGTTCTCATGGCTTACAGGGGGATTGAGAATAATAGCAATGAGGTCACAGTTATTGTACTCAGGCCAGTTGAAAGAAAAAAGAAGAAAAAAGAAGGAATAGTCATTCCATTTGTGCTGTGAACAGCACCATGGACAGATGTCAGGCACATTTCCAGTGAGCATGACTCTCATACCTGGAGCATGACCTGCGCACATTCAGCGAACGAGGTTCGTTCTTTTTGCCTGCAGCATTAGCATGACTTGACGTAAAGTGTGTGGTGAAGCTTCAGGTTGCCAGTAAAAACAAAAAAAGTGACGGCTTATTATAAACAGCTGTCGCTCAAAAGGAAAAACACCCACATTTTTGGGGAATATAATTTCCAATAACAAGGCCTCGCTTCATTGAAACATATGAGTTGTGAAAAGAAAAGACTTTGAAAATGCTGTAACGGGAAACATCTGGAGCGGGTGGGAGAAGGTGGCCATGGTGCGTGCCATGCAGTCCTCTGAAGAACAGTGCAACGCCCCAGCTTTGTATGAGACCAGGCTCCAGTTTGTCCTTAATGTCAAAAACTGATGTGCTTTCCTAATGCGAGATCCTTCTCGTTACAGAAGGATGCAGAGGCAATAGACCCCCACACAACAAGTTTCAGGATAGTCACTAAAACACGTGTTTTCTTGGCAATCAATAAAATCTGCAAGCAAAAAGAGGAAACTCTTCTTGTGGGTAAAATTACCTAATGCTTATTATTTTCATAGTGAATTGTAGGTCACCACTGCATTACATAGTTTGCCAAAGCATGTCGTATTTACAGCACTCATCCAAATTAGCTAATCTCAGCGGATTTCAGTAGCACTGTGCGTTCCGGACCAATGACACTGGCAATGATCTTTGACAGATTAAAAGATCCACAAACATTTTGGAAGGCGAGCTTGGCCTTTCCTCAGGCGTACCCAAGGAGCATTTTTTTGGTGCAGTGAGTGGAATAGCGCTGAGTTTATGGTTTTAGCATTGGGTTTGTCATAAAGGAGACAGCCAGTACAGATATAAAATGACATCATTTTTCGGTATTCAGCTGACAATTTGCAGGGATTTTTTTGGAATTTCTTTGCTGTCTGCAAACGTTTAAGATGTGCCTTTGCCAGACTACGAGTGGATTTATCCTAAGGTTAGCTCATCATTGGGGAGGCAGATGAGCTCAAACCAAAATCCCTCAAGAGAATCGCTGATGTTGCTCGACATCAAGCCAAGAAGTGGGTCCTCGTACGTAAATAAACGTGACATGATTTGCCTCAAACAAAACAACCAATTTAAAAAAGCAAGCTTGGTCAACAATGGTCATGGAAGAATTGCAGTGCAGATTGCCTGTGAGATCTGAATAAGAAACAGATAGTGGGATAGCTTTAAAAAGGGAAGGCATTCCTTGTTGGTGAAATAGTAACGGAGGGTGAGGAGGAACAACCCATGCAACAGATGTGCCCACAGAGAACACCCAAAACACCAGTGTGGCGGTGGTGGAGGTACGTAGTGTGGGATTTTATTTTTATGGGGCGGAGGCGTGCTCCCCTCGCTGGGAGAGTGGCTTTAAGCTGCGGATCTCTGGATTTGGCATCAACGCCACTCCCAAATCCTCCTCCTTTTACAAGTCCTCCACCCCCAAGTCCTGCCTCCCCACCCCCACATCCCACTCGGGGAGGAAAACAAGCTGATTCAGCCAGAGGAGGGGAGAAAAGCATACCCCTCTCTGTCTCCTGCACGCAGCCAGCCTCCCATCATCACCAGCAATGACTCATTCATTCCCCCTACACGCTTAACTGTGGGGAAGCCTCAACATGTGGTCAGAGTCATCAGTGTCTAAATAAAATGAGAGGTGCCCCTGTACTATACATGATTTTATCATGCCTCTCACACTGACAAGACTCTGGTCTCCTTCATAACAGGACCAAAACCTAGCACCTTGTTATTAGAAAAGTGTCTATTTTGATGTGCTTTATATCATTGCTTGTATTAAGCCCGCTGTTGATGGTGGCTATTCCAACACACAGCAATACACGGTGGGTCAGGGTTGGGGGTCTATACCTTTTTCTTCCAGGCGTTCTCTGCGTCATGAAGCTGGTTGAAGCGATCAGCCAGGGACTTCTGGACCACTTCTGTAGGCTTGGGCTTCTTCAGTTTGCTCTTCCGCTCTTCTTCTCCGCCAGTTAACTCCGTCATTCTGCAAATAGAGCAGGATAACAGACACTTTAGTCCAGTCAAAGGACGATTTGTCGCTTTCTTTTCCTTTTTTACTTCTAGGCTCCTACAGTGTGTACAGTATGTCCTTTCATTACTTAGTATATCAGATTGATTTGGGATAATATTCTTTGTAGAGGCTGCTGAATGGATTTAAGCTGGCTCTGAACTTCCTAGCACATTGGGAAGGGTTCCAGAAGTCTTAATTTGGGGTGAGAGCTGTCTTCCTGTGATCTCTGAGAAACTTCCAACCACTCATCCTCAGAGAAGCCCCCACACAGTAGATAAAACCGCCAACACATCTCCAAATGGCAAGCAAAATCCTGGGAAAAGTTGTGTAGCTCTGGGATCACAAAGGAAACAAATCCCCAGTACTTTTTTGTGTTATCCTTTTAGCCTTTTAGCCAAGTGTTTTACTATACCTCTGTGCTGTTTACAATGTTGACTAATAAAGTATTCAATCAACCAAAACCAAAACACCCCCCCAAAAAGAAAATCCCATCTACCTCACTCCTATCAGTTTACCTCACACTTTCATATTATACATAAAGACAAAAGAATGACAACCGTGTGAACCGTGTAGTGTTGCATAGTTATAGTGCTCAGTGTGAATGGCCCTTTAGGCTGCTCAACAGTGCCACTTTAGGTCACCCAGCGGTATTGCAGCTGTTCGTACTCCAGACAGACAGACAGACAGACAGACAGACAGACAGACAGTCATTGGAGCGGTTAGGCACCGCTCAAAAAAAAGACTTAATTTACTTAATTTATGTTCATTAATTTGTACGTGCGTGCATTCTGACCTGTGTTTGAGCGCGGAGCTCATGCTTCCGTCCAGGCTGCCCTCCAGCTCGTCGCCGTCCTCGGACACAGACGGCGTCTTCTCCAGAGAGGTGCTCTCCTCCAGGCTCTCGTCGGGCGAGGGGCTCCGCATCTCCTCCAGGCTGCCCCCGCTGCTGCTACCGCCGCTGACGTCCCGGTCCTCCCTGGGGAGGCTGAAGCTCCCGCCGTCGGTGCTGTCCTCCATTAGCGCCGAATCTTCATCTCTTTCCTCCTCGCCTTTCTCCTCCTCCTCCTCCTCCTCCTCTTCCTCCTCCTCCTCCTCGTCCTCCCAAGGGTCCTCCTGTTTGTTGTCAGCGTGGTGGCCGACGGTGACGCCGCCGGGCTGCTGGGATGGACCGCTCTCGGGCGTTGTTGACCTCTCGCTGTGATCCGACTCGATGCTGGTGGAGCGGCTCTTCTTGAGGATTCCCTTGATGCTGCGAGGCCCAGAGTCTTGGCGCTGCAGTGACGGCGGCTGGCTGGGAGGGGAGGGTGGCGGAGAGGAGAATCTGTCCTTTGTAAAGCGGTGAGTTCTGTCGGAAGGCCGAGGAGACGAGGGCTGGAACAGAGAGACGGAGAGATAAAGATTAACCGTCTTTGTCCGTGTCCATGAGTGAATGAATAGATAATAGCAATGAGTCGCTATGTTGGAATGCATCCACTCGCTTAATGGTACTAGTGTCACTACGTTTTGTTTTCTTTGCTCTCTTTACTCTACTTACTGGACCATTTACACTGTCATTTGTTGACTAGGGTTCATGCCACTCCAATTTTGATCTCTGGATAAGTACTGAACAACAGTACTATGAAATAGTATTCAATCATTGTATTCTATTCCACCTGCCCCCAGGGCAACTGTCCTTCCAAATCCCACTGCAAGACTGCAGCACGCGACACACACACACACACACACACACACACACACACACACACACACACACACACACACACACACACACACACACACACACACACACACACACACACACACACACACACACACACACACACACACACACACACACACACACACACACACACACACACACACACACACACACACACACACACACACACACACACATTACATCTACCACGGTTGAGTAGGTGACTGCATTCCAACGTGGTGTTGCACTGTTATTATGTTGAAGAGAGACTGTGGGTGTGATGTGTGTGTGCGTGTGTCTGAGAGTACTCGGGGTAAACAAATCATATGTACTTCACTATTAAGGCAGACGAGCACATGAAGCTCAGGATATCCCAAACTATTCTGGATCAAATCTCAAAAGTGTTCCGTGTCCCACCAATGTCTGACCACAACATGGCAGCCGTGAAACCATGGCATTCTTGATGTTATAAAATCATTTTTTTTAAAAGTCGAATTTAGTCGAATATTTGGGGGTCCACTTGCAATATCCTCACGCGGCCAACCAGTGGGCCCGGACCACAGGTTGGAAATCGCTGTTCTAGTTTGTTTTGAAATGAGTGCTATTTGATAGACACACCATGCTGTGTTTGAAATGAGATAATGTAGTGATTACGCTCAGTGACAACAGGTTTCTCCGCAGGGCGGCAAAGGTTAGAGAGGAGACTGTGTGTGTGTGTGTGTGTGTGTGTGGGCGGGGGGGGGGCAGCAGTGACCAGGTGGTCTGCTTTGCTGACAAACACCAGAACATGGCTGAGAACATGTGTGTTGGCATTGGATTTAATATACTACAGAGTGTGTGTGTGTGTGTGTGTGTGTGTGTGTGTGTGTGTGTGTGTGTGTGTGTGTGTGTGTGTGTGTGTGTGTGTGTGTGTGTGTGTGTGTGTGCCTGACCGCCTGTACTTGGGCTTCACTTTGGGTTTTCAGCATAACGAGAGAGGACTGTAAAGAAAGCAGTTGATAGCAGAATGCGGCATGTATGCATTTTGCAACTATGCATCAATTATGATCTAAAAGAAAGCCCCCCCCCATCCCCCCCCTCCCCCACACAAAAAAGTTCCTGTGTTATGTGGAAAGGGGGGATGAGTAAGGGTTCCAGAACTGCAGGACCACAGTTATTTAAGTATGAGATCTTTCCAATCCACGCATGAAGCCATGAGATCAGACTCTATAGTCTGTAGACTACGTGTCTCTCTCTCTTTCCCTGACACATTTTTCCAATGCGAGAATTTCCAAAATGACATTTTTTGCTCTGAACTTACAAATGACTAAACCTAACCCTGGATTCTGGAATGGCAATCTGGTCATCAGCATTATTTTTCAGGAGGCTCTCAGCTTCTACGAAATGTTTCCCCTAAATGTTCAGATTTTTGGCCCTTTTGGCTGTCCACTTTGAATACATGACCCTGTTTCTTTTGTTTACACCACACATGAAAGCTAACCTTGTCCTCTTCCTCCACAGTGGGAGAGTTGACCCTCCACGATGACTTGTCGCTGGGTTCTTCTTCGTCCATCTCCTCCTTTCTGGAAGTCTTTGAAAGGCTAGAGTATCGACAAAAGAAAAGAGACGCATGGAAAGGGTTAAGAGGGAGAGACACAAAGATGAACAGACAATGGCATTTGTGAAATGCTTTGATGGTGACAATCCAGAGAGACAGCGAAGGAAGGAGATAAAAAGTGGAGTGACGTACAACCCACATATCACCAAGCAACAGAAACCAACCGGTTCTTTGAAAACATAATTCCCTTACTATGTACATTTTATTTCATCAAGCATACTAGATGTACTATGGACCTATATGGATAACAGATGTGAAGTGAACTGCATACAGAATAATACATCATAGCATCTTATCTTATCTAAATTTTAGCTCATTTTCTTTGTGAGTCAGAAGTGTGTGTTTGTAGTTTGAGGACTGGTTCAACATTCCAAATAGGTAAACAGACTGGCATGCATTCTGTCATAGATCTAGTGTAGTATGCAGTGTGTGTCTGTGTGCGTGCGTGTGCATTGCAGACACGCACACACGCGCACACACACAAACCAGCAACCCCCCAAGGCAAGCGTGGGTGGACATGACTCAGTGATAGATGGCTGCAGCTGATAACCTAGGGTTAACTCAGACAATACCCGTACACACAAGAATTCACATTCTAGATTTCCAGATATGTAATCTTTCTCTTTTAACTTCTGGAAGTTATAAAACTTCTGAGACGTGTACGCGTGCACAAACACGCACACACACACGCACACGGACAGAACGCTAAATAGAGTTTGGCGGGTTGCACTGCAACTATTAACTTCACTCTGGTTTTCATCACCATGGCTACAATATGGTTGTGTGTGTGTGTGTGTGTGTGCGTGAGCGTGCGTGCATGTGTGCATTTCCTGCAGCATGGCCCTGCAGGTTTATCTGGTTAATCTCTCCATAGGTTGTCATTACCAGGCTGCTTTTCAGATCATGGCCCTTAATTATTTGTTCTCCGTTCATTCCACAGTCTTGTTTATGTATGTATTCACCTTAAAGTCTAAACGTTTCAGTCCCTGCGCTTTAACCGCGTCATACGCAATATACCAGGGCCAAAATATTATTCACAGCATGACTCTGTTGAATGACTCAATATGTAATTAGACTCCCAAAAGACCCACCCTGGAACACCTCAGTAAATACAATTTACAGTAATTCTCCTAACTGAATAATGTGACGATATTTCAAACCAGTCAAATTGAATTAGAATGGGTCCAGATATTAGGTAACCTGGCTAATGATATGATCGACCCCCACACAGTAAATTCCCGAGTGTCAGTTTTCACTCAACCAGACCCAAACAAACCTGTAAAATGGGTAAAAGAAATAAATAAAAATAATCACATGCCGGAATTCAATGAGCACTCCACATGTTGCAGTGTACCCACCTGGAAGAAGCTGCCTCCTCCTCACTAGTCACAGGATGAGAGTGCACTCCGTTGTCGTCTTCATGCCCACCGACGCTCCCCTCCTCAGTCTTCCCCAGCTCCTTTAGAAAGCAGAAGAGAGATGAAACAGGTCCGTTTTACTACTTGGCTCAGGGGTAGAGCGGCCACTTGGGAACCGGAAGTTCCCCAGTTCTATCCCAGCCAGGCTCCCCCAGAGTTGGTGTCGAAGTGTCCTCGAGCAAGACCCCAATTGCTCCCGATGAGCAGATTTGTGCCTTGCATGGTTTGTGTGTGAATGGGTGAATGTACAGTTGGAGGCCATCGATATTGTCCTTTTTTTTTGCTGAGGTTTGCGTGATCTGCTCAAAAGGACAGTTAACCCATTTTGGGCGGGAACCCCTTTTGGTGTTTTAAACATTATGTTATAATTTAGCTATTGAAAAATAGCAGATCTACAAGCTCATAGCGCGCCACCGAGTGGCGCGCTACGAGCTTGTAGGTCTGCTATTTTTTAAAAATCGTGAAAATATTTATTTCAGAAAACTGGAGGATTTAGAAGGATTTTTAAAAATGTTGAGGTCAGGCCTAAATGGGTCAAATGATAAGGGACAATATCGGTGGCACCCAACTGTAATGCACAATCTATGTAAAGCGCCTTGGATAAAGGTGCTATATAAATGCACCATTTACCATTTACTAGTAAGTACAGAGGTTTAAGTGGTTAAGAAAATCAATCGTGTGAGCGGAACATCACTGGGGAAGGAAACAAGTGTCAAATGTGGTTATTCTTTCTTCACATTTTTGCATAAAAAAATAACATTTAAAATGAACGTGCTTCTCTATGACCTCTTGCACACCAGACACCTACACTCAAACTGGCGTGTGACGAGTGGCTGCAATGATGCGATATTTTCTCAATCGAGTCGACTTATGCCGACTTATTTTCCTGGATGCGTTAAAACTGTCACGCAATAAAAACTTGCAAGTGCCTACCACTTTACCCTCCCTCAAGAAACTAGAGGGGATGATGCATTGAGCAAGTCACTAAAGCCTGGCAGTTCCAATGTCGTCCATCATGGCCTTAAGTGTGAGACTGTGGTTGCACTTGACAACTCCTAGGCTTGCGAGAGCATGCATGCGATCAACCCACCCTGAGTAAATACAGAAAGCCTAAAAAAATGACAGAGAGGGGCATTGTGGGTATTTTCCACATTAACCAGGCTCCTCGGGGGAAATGCCATAATAGGGTTATTTCTTCTTCTTTACTGTCCCCAAAGGTAAACAGTGACTCTCT